>NW_022196903.1:47279999-47286497 GCF_008632895.1 Mastomys coucha
CTCCTCCTCCTTCTTCTTCTTCTTCTTCTTCTTCTTCTTCTTTTTAGATTTTCCAGTTTTGTTAAATATAAGCTTTTTAATTTTTTATTTGTTTATTTATTTATTTATATTAGATATTTTCTTTATTTACATGTCATATGGTTTCTCCTTTCCCAGTTTCCCTTCCAACAAACAAACAAGCAAACAAAAACAACAAGAACAAACCCCTGTTGCCTCCCCCCTCCCCATGCTTGCCACCCTACCCCCCTCTCCCACTTATTGGCCCTGACATTCCCCTACACTGGAGCACAGAATCTTCACGGGGCCAAGGGCCTCTCCTCCCATTGATGATTGACTTTGCAATCCTCTACTATACACATGTTGCCAGAACAATCAGTCTCACCATGTATAGTCCTTGGTTGTTGGTTGAGTCCCTGGGAGCTCTGAGGGTAAGGGGCTGCAAACCCTTCAGCTCCTTTGATCCTTTCTCCAACTCCATCATTGGGGACCCTGTACTCAGTTCAATGGATGGCTGTGAGCCTCTACATCTGTATTAGTTAGGTACTGTCAGAGCCTCTCAGGAGATAGCTATATTAGGCTGTCATGTCCTTCCTTCAGTCTCTGCTCCATAGTTAGTCTCTGCAACTCCTTCTGTGGGTATTTTGTTCCCCCTTTTAAGAAGGAGTGCACTGTCCACCATTTGGTCTTCCTTCTTCTTGAGTTTCTTGTGGTTTGTGGGTTGTTCTTCCTGTATTGCAAACTTCTGGGCTAATATCCATTTATCAGAGAGTGCATACCATGTGTGTTCTTTTGTGATTGGGTTACCTCACTCAGGATGATATTCTCCAGATCCATCCATTTCCCTAGGAATTTCATAAATTCATTGTTTTTAATAGCTGAGTAGTACTCCATTGTGTAGATGTACCACAATTTCTGTATCCACTCCTCTGTTGAGGGACATCTGGGTTATTTCCAGGTTCTGGCTATTATAAATAAGGCTGCTATGAACATGATGGAGCATGTGTCCTTATTACATGTTGGAGCATCTTCTGGGTATATGCCCAGGAGTGGTATAGCTGGGTCCTCTGGTAGAACTATGTCCAATTTCTGGAGGAACCGCCAAATTGATTTCCAGAGTGGTTGTACCAGCTTGCAATCCCACCAGCAATGAAGTAGTGTTCCTCTTTCTCCACAACCTCACCAGCATCTGCTGTCACCTGAGTTTTTTATCCTAGCCAATCTGACTGGTGTGAGGTGGAACCTCAGTGTTGTTTTGATTTGCATTGAAAAAACCTTCTTAAACACTGAGCTTCGGCTGAGTTTTGAAAGATGAATGAGTATTTCACAACAACATTAAAAGAAAAAAGATGAAAAGCCCAGACTCTAATGGATGTAGGCCTGTGTGCCCATCCATCTGTAGAATATGAATAGTTGGGAAAGGACACTGGCCACATTTTGAAGAGAACTTATACTTTTGCAGAAAGTAACATAATTTTGTAAGTTCTTCAGAGAATGAGATCATCCAGTTTGTATTTTAGGACAATTAATCAACTGCAGAAAAGTGACAAAACCAGGAGTTGGGAGAGAAGTGAGAAAGACAGAGAGAGGAGAGAAGATCCAAGATGTGTTTAACAGTTAGACCCTTCTGAATTTACTAAGAGCCAGGCACTAAGAGCTCATGACTTTAATCCCAGCACTCTGCAGAGGCAGGAGGATCTCCGTGAGTTTAAAGCCAGCCTGACCCATGAAGCCAGTTCCAGGTGGGCCAGGTCTACATAGTGAAACCCTGTCTCAAAACAACAACAAACCGAAACAAAGATCCACCATCTCCACTGCAAGCAGTTTATTTAACAGTAGGTGCAGTAGTTGAGAAAAAGAGAGAAGCTAAGGGGTACTTTGAAAGTCTACCTAGATAAATGTGGATCCATTAACTGTAGCCAACAACTCCACAGGAGAGAGAACTGGATTGTCTGAGCGTAAAGAGGAGAAAGGAAGAGGGGGAAGGAAGAGTGATAGATTTGCCTTGGGAAATGTTCAAAATTAAAGGCACTTGAGATTCTGAGATGCCCAAGCCATGGCTCACTGATGCCTTTCTGTGAGCGAATGCTCATGATGACTGAGGACCTTCTGTGGCTCTCCTTAGTCAGGACGGCAGACTTGAGGAGTAGATGTTCTTGACTCCATTTTGTATATTGGGAAACTGAGCAGCTGATGTTTTGGAATGCTCATGGAGTTGGCTGATTCCTATTTTCTTTCCTCTTCAAAAATGTCAAGAAATCTCTCATCTGTCATCCTGTGCTCTTACTGAAAACTTTCCATCAAAAGCCTTTCACCTCTCCATTCCTTGGCTGTAGCCTCATTTGAGACATGCAGTCATAGAAAGGGCGCTGCCAATTTGAAATGGGATACCCGTCCAGACGTAGCTCTGCAGCACGTATTTGCAAAATGGAGAAAGAGCAAAGCCCATTTCTCTATTCTCAGGGAGGCAGAAATGGTCCAACACTCACCTTGTTGGGACATGTAGGAATAGCTGGGCATGGTAGCACACGCTTGTACTCTCAGTACTCAAGAGGCTGAGGCAGGACTGCAAGTTCAAGGCTGCACTACATAGCAAGAGCTTGTCACAAAACAAACAAAGGAGATTAGTGAAAAGAAAACATAGGAATAATGGTTTTCAGGAACAACCAGACATGCTGTTGCCAGAGCAGGAAAAGCACATGTTGTTGTGCCAACTTCAGCAACACACGAGCTTCAAAGAGATTTCATGGCTCTGCTGAAGTGTTGTTGAGCTGTTTCCTCAGATCTTCATGGATCAAAGTTCAGGCTCCACCAGCAGGAATGGTAATGGGGAAGAGCAAGACTTGCCATGCATTCTATTGATATCTAGGACTGAAAGTAGGAACAAATGAGCTGAAGGCTTTTGAGTGTCCCTGTGAAACAGCTTTTTTATAAAACTCACGACCAGTGTTCTCTCTCTCTAAACACACACACACATACAGAGAGAGACAGACAGACAGACAGACAGAAAGTGTAATAAAAAATTTAAACAACAACAAAAATAACATCTTTTTGTGTTTGTTAAAATTTACTGGCTCACTCAAAAACTTTCTGTGTTTCTGTCACCCCGGTTTCACCTAAGACAGACATTTTACCTGGGCTTGCCTCTTCCTCACTGTCACGGTCACAGGGGGTGAGCACAGAGAACCAATGTGATTCTGATTTGAATTTGTGTGCCTAACTGCCCCATCCACCCCTTATCTTTCTGACCCTCAGCCTCCTTCAGCCTCAGGCCCTTTGGTTCTCAGACTGAGTCAGCACTGTGTTCTTTCAGACATAGGTTTTCCCAGTGACCAGTTCAGAACAAGGAGTGACAATGTCAACATCAGGCACTGTTGTCCTGTTTATTATCCCGGTTGGTGTTTGTCAACTTGATACAAACCTAGACTTATCAAGGAGGAGGGAATCCCAGCTGAGGAACTGGCTCCATTAGATCAGCCTGTAGGTAAGTGTGTGTAGGAAAGGGGCATTTTCTTGATTAATGATTGGTGTAGGAAGACCAAGTCCACTGTTGGCGGAGTCACCTCTGAAAAGGTGGTTCTGGATGGTATAAGAAGCAAGCAAGCTAAGTAGCTGTGATGGTTTGAGCGAAAATGGCTGCACCCTGGGCAGGAAGTGGAAACACCTGAGAGAGAGAGAGAGAGAGAGAGAGAGAGAGAGAGAGAGAGAGAGAGAGAGAGAGAGACCTTGCAAGCAACAAAACTGTAAGGACAAAGGCATCTAAGCCCTAGCAGACATAGAACTACAGAATTTGAGGTTTTCTCTACAAGGTTTCTGCTTTGCTTTGGGTCAGTCTTTCTTCACTGTTTCCATTCCTTTATCTCTTTCTTTTTTAATTATTATTTTGTAATAATAATGTGTATTCTGTGCCATTTATGTGGAAGTATGAGTTTGTTGTTGTTGCTGCTTTTATTTTGTTTTTGTTTTGCTTTACCTGGGGTTAAAAGATTTGCCTTGAGTCTCAGAAGAGACGTTGAACAGTGTTGAGAGTAGAAGATTATGGGAAATTTGAGGTTCTATTAAATTTTACATTATGGTGTGGCTGTGAACTTACTTGGGGCCAGAGAGTGGAATGTGGTGGTTTGAGTGAGAATGGCCTCCACAGGCTCACATGCTTGCATGTTAGTCCCTAGGTTGTGGAACTGTTTGGGACGGATTAGGAGGGGTGACCTTGTTGGAACAGGTCTGTTACTGAGGGTGGGCTTTGAAATTTCAAGAGACTCAAGACATTTCTAGACATTTCTAGAGTTCTCTCTCTCTCTCTCTCTCTCTCTCTCTCTCTCTCTCTCTCTCTCTCTCTCTCTCTTTCTCTCTCTCTCCATCTCTGTCATGCTTGTGGATCAAGATATGAGCACTCAAAGCCATGCCTTTGTTCTTCCATTATGTATGCCAAGTCTCTGAAATAGTAAATTTAATCCAACACTTTTTTCTTTTCCTCTTTTCTCTTCTCTTTTCTTTCTTTTTCAATTTTTGTTTTGTTTTGTTGTTTTGAGATAGGGTCTCCCTTGTAACTCTGGCTGTCTTGGAACTCACTACATAGATTAGGCTAGCCTCAAACTCATAGAGATCCTCCTGTCTCTGGGTTCTGAGTGCTGGGATGAAAGTTGAAAGGCTCTATGCCCCACTTAAATCCTTTCTTTTGAAAGTCACCATGGTCATGGTAGTTTATCACCCTAGTGAGTAAACAACCAAGACAGTAGTGTTTCCATGACTTTTGCTTCAGCTCCTACTTCCAGGCTTCTGCCCTGCTCAGATTTCTGCCCTGAATTCCCTCAGTGATGCAGTATGACCAGAGAGTAATAAGAAGAAATAAATCCCTTTGTTCCCAAGTTGCTTGTGGTCTTGGTGTTTTATGAAAGCACTAGAAATCCTAACTAAGACAGTTACTCTCTTCATGTGCAAAATATCAGGGACCCCTGTTCTCAGAGACCCAAATATCTTTTCTTTCAGAAGTTCTGAACTCTTACTTTCTGCTCTTGAGTCTTTCCTTGCAAGTCAATAAAGTCATTTATGGATTTCTATCTATCTATCTATCTATCTATCTATCTATCTATCTATCTATCTATCTATGTATCTATCCTTTTATTTTTTTTTATTTTATGTTTATTGGTGTTTTGTCTGCATGTGTATCTGTGTAAGAGTTTTAGATCCCCTGGAACTAGAGTGCAGGTAGTTGTGAACTCCTATGAGAGTTCTGCAAATTGAACCTGGGTCCTCTGGAAGAGCAGCCAGCTCTTAACCACTGAGTCATCTCTCCAGCTCCTCATGTACAGATTTCAAATATCAAGCAGCAATTTCTCTTTTAAGTACTAGGGGTTGAGCCTAAGACTTAATGCATGCTGGGCAAAATGCTCTATTACTGAAATAAATAACAGACCCATTTTTTTTCATTTTTTTTTTTAAATAGGGTTTTGCACAGGCTAGCCTTGAACGTGCTCTGTAGTGAGGCTGATCTTGAACTTGCTTCAACTTCCCAAGTAGCTTGGATTACAGGCCTGCACCACCAGGCCAATTCCAATTTTCACTTTTTTAAAAAAGACTTATTTATTATTATACATAAGTACACTGTAGCTGACTTCAGACACACCAGAAGGGGGCATCAGATCTCATTACGGGTGGTTGTAAGCCACCATGTGGTTGCTGGGACTTGAACTCAGGACCTTTGGAAGAGCAGTCAGTACTCTTATTCGCTGAGCCATCTCGCCAGCCCCCCAATTTTCACTTTTGAATCAAGTTCTAATTTAGTTTACAAGTTAAATCTGTTATTTATAGTACTGTATAGATATTTATGTCTTTAAATTTAAAAAAATCCTCAGAAAACTAACATAAGCTCATCAAGGGAAACAAAACAAACTGGCAATAATAAATAAATAAATAAATAAATAAATAAATAAAATAAATCTCCAATATTTTGGCAAGAGTCTTTCAAGAATTAGCTTCTTATGGAAGGCAGAGGCAGAAGGATCAGTGATTCCAAGGCCAGCCTGAGCAATGTGAAACGGTTGGTAATATAGCTCTGAGGCTATATTACCTGTTTGCAACTAGGATTAATAACTCAAATTTCACCCCTGGGGCCCACAGGCAGGGGAAAAACTGACTATGACTACTACAAGTTGTCCTCTGACTTTCACACACTGCATCATGTGATTTGGCAAGCATGTATGCATGTGTACACACACACACACATACATACACACAAACATGCACGCACAGAGAGACAGACAGACAAACAGACAGACAGACAGACAGACAGAGAATGTAATTAATAAAAAATTAAAACAACAAAAAAAGCCATATTTTTGTGTTTGTTAAAATTTATCCTTTGGCAGGTGTACAGTATATTTTGAGCTGAGATTACTTATGGGTGGGCTTAAGGGAATACCTAACTTTTCTGAAAATTTCCATGTATATAAAGCTCATACATAACTTTCTTCTTCTTCTTCTTCTTCTTCTTCTTCTTCT
>NW_022196903.1:47286507-47335309 GCF_008632895.1 Mastomys coucha
TTCTTTTTATCCTTCTTCTTCTTCTTCCTATTATTAATTATTATTATTATTATTATTATTATTATTATTATTATTATTATTTAGTGTTAGGGATTTACTCCAGAGCCTGGATCAAGCTCAGCATTACTGTGGTGTTATCACTCCTAGCATAGCATATTCATTTTTTTTCCTGGGAAAGGGACATAATTTCTATGAAATACTGAAAAAAAATTGTGACTTCAAACATTGTTGGAAATTACTGTACATTTTCACTGCATTTCCCACTACCCTAGAAAACCAGCTTCTATGTGGAAGAGATGGTTCCAGGGTCCTGCTGGACCAGCCTGTGCTCCAGGGTCTTAACTTTTCTTTCTCTAGTAGGGTTGATATCTCTTGAAAGGGTTAAACCATGGGCCCAAGGAAATAACTCAGTGGTAAAGCACCTGCCCTGTCAGCCTAAGGATCCAAGTTTGAATTCTTAGCACCCATTGTAAAAAACACATGTAGCTACATACTAATCCTAGAGCTGTCTGGTAGAGCCAGCAGGTCCCCTGAGCTCACTGGCCAGCAACTCCAGGTAATCAGTGAGTTCTGGGTTCATTGAGAGATCCTTTCTCAAAAAATAAGGTTGAGAGTGATTAAAAACAACAACAAAAACAAACAAACAAAAAACCCAAAAAACTCCCTGCAGTGGTGGTGGTGCACACCTTTAATCCCAGCACTTGGGAGGCTGAGTTCAAGGCCAGCCTGGTCTACAGAGAGAGCTCCAGGACAGGACAGGACAGCCAGGGCTATACAAAGAAACCCTGTCTCGAAAAACAAGCAAGCAAGCAAACAAACAAACAAAACCTTAAAAGCTATCACTGGCCTACACACACACACACACACACACAGTCAAAGTTTCTCCTATAATATCATCATCATCATCATTATCATAAGACAGGATTTTCTCTGTGTAACCCTTGCTATCCTAGAACTTATTCTGTAGATCAGGTTAGCCTCACTCAAACTCAGAGATCTGTTTGCTTCTGCTTCCCAAATGCTGGGATTATATGCACCACCACATATGGCTCATTTAAATTTTTTAAAAATATATTTTATTTTAAATTATGTCTGTGTGGCGTGTGTCTGTGTGTGGGTATATGTGCATTAATTCAGGTGCCAGAGGAGACTGGAAGAGGATGTCAGCTCTTCTGAAGCTAGAGTTGTGGTTGCGAGCCACCTGACCTGGGTGCTAGCCATAGATCTCAGGTCAGCTTCAAGAGCAGTATTTGCTTTTAATTTCTGAGCCCTGCTCCAGCCCACAAACACCATTCTCATTTCCATAGTTCTACTAAATGTATATAAGGGGAGGGTCTGGATGTGTCGTTGTTTAGGGTGACAAGATGAGGGGCCTGAAAAACCAGCAGCAATTCTGGATCCTGAAAGGGAAATGAGTTTAGGGTCACAGGACATGATTTAAAGTTGATGTGATTTAGGTATAACAATGACAAATAGTGTGCGAGAGAGGACCGACTTAGCATGGTCCAGATTGTGGATTCACACCAACCAAAGAGTATACAAGGTGGAACTAATGGCTCCAGCAGCATATGTATAGCAGAGGATGGCCAAGTTGGTCATCAATGGGAGGACCTGTGAAGGTTCTATGCCCCAGGTAGGGAAATGCCAGGGTCAGTAAGCAGAAGAGGGTGGGGTGGTGAGCAGGAAGAGGGAACAGGGGTCTGTTTTTGTTTTTGTTTTATTTTATTTTATTTTATTTTTTGGAGGGGAACCTGGGAAAGGAGATATTGTACGACATGTAAATAAAGAAAACATCTAATAAAAAAATAATTTAGAAGCAAAAAAAAAAAAAAAAAAAAAAAAAAAAAAAAAAGATTGTGGGTTCAATCCTCAGCGCTAACACTCACAACACAAAACAAAACATCCTTACAAAATATCCCATGAGTATTTCAAGGTGCCAGGTATTGTACAGAATGGTTACCTGTCGTATTCACTCAACTCTCTGCGCAGGTAAGAGCATCGACAATAGGTTATAGTTTCCTTCTACACAGGGTAATAGTGGAGTGTGGAGGTGGTTAGAGGTGGAGCATGTGTTGGGATGCTGGCAATCTTCGGCTAGATTTGGGGACCTTAATGGTTTGCATGTTACTGCCCCTGTGGTCAGGAGGGGGCCGCAAGCACCTAACTGTGTCTCCTACTGTGTGCTTGCAACTGCACTGCTCCATTTATTCCTCCTAATCTTGCCTCTTTAGCATCCACAAACAATTACTAAATGATTTTCAAAGAAGATGCTGTTATCATTTCCCTTTGTCAAACAAGGAAATAACCCCGTGGGTTTATTCGTTTATTATTTACTTAATTCTCAGTCGCAGAAAACAAGGAACCTGACATTTGTTCACACTTCGTCAGGCTTTTTTGCTAAATCATTGCTTACTGCAGCAGTTTCCATCAGACAGGTTTTTGAGTGATCAGTTGATGTCTGAAGGTATTTGGTGGTGTCTGATAAAGTTGGCTACTACAGATGGTTTGATCATTAGCTTCTTGGAAGAGCACAAAGCGGGGGCCTGAGCAATGAGGAACGAGGGGTGTTTATGTGCCCTGTTTATGCTTGTGCTATAGACTCTGAATCTAATTTTCTAAAAATGTGTCCCTGCTCTAAGTGCTGTGCTTAATACACCACTTTAGAAGCCTTCCATTTCTGTCCTTAGGGCACATCCCTCTCATATTAAAGACATTTGCTTCTCATCATGGAAGATAAGAGTCCCATGGAGAGAGGCATGCACAAGGTAAAGTCTAACAGATCTGCAAAGGAGAGCTGTGACAAAGAGTTTTTATACTAGGGGATAGCAGGGATTTGATTTTCAAATGTGTGGGGGACATTGCTTTATTAATCCTCACCTTTTAAATAAAAGTGTGCTTGTAACAGACCCAAAGAGGTTTTACAATTATCCTTATTATTCAAAGATTTGATTTACATCAATACAATTGATGAAAGTGCTTAGCAACAGATTTTCAAACTGCTGTACTTTACACATCACACATCGAATTGATTTTCTCATTTTTAGATATCACACTTTAAATGGTTCTCAAGTGCTTTGCAGAATATTGAAGATTTCAGAAGATAGGGACTTTATCCAGTATGTTACATGTGCTCTGCAGTCAGGTCTCCCAGTGGGGCCATATGTTTTCTGAGAGAAACAGATAGTGTTGAATAATTAGTGCCATAGGATCAAGGTGTCACAAAGCCGAGGCAAAGACATTTGACAATTAGCAGCAGATTATTTAACAAAGAAATCACAGAATAACATGTTTTTGTAATCTACATTTTCATGTGTATCTGAGTGTGTGTGAACATGTGCAGTAATGAACATGTGACTGTGTGGTTCTATCATCAGGCTGTACCCTCAACCCCCATTTGACAATTTTAATATCAAATGCATGTGTGTTAGAGTCTTTAAACATATAAATACATGTTTATTATACTTTTAAAAGTAAAATGACTTTTAAATTATGGAAATGATATTGTTAAAGGATGAAAAATTAGCACGAAAGACAGATGTAGAATGGAAGAACAGGTCTACTTCCTTACTTCTCAAGCCTTAGTTCTGTTGACCAGGGAGACCTAGGCTAAAACTTCATCAACAAATGTCTGTGTCTATTGTGTATATGCCCTTTAAGAAGCCCTAGAAGTGCTGGGCAGTGGTGGTACATACCTTAAATCAAGGCCATCTGGTCTACAAAGTGAGTTCCAAGACTAGGGTGTTACACAGAGAAACCTTGTCTCCAAAAACCAAAAACAACAACAACAACAACAACAACAACAACAACAACAACAACAACAAAAAACAACCAACCAACCAACTAACCAAACAGCCAAACAAACCCTATAAGCCGGACTGTAATATTATTTGGTAAATAGTTAATATCTTGAGCTTCATCACTCTATTTCTGTACATTTTGTATATATAGATCACTGCCATTCTTTTTAGTGTTCATTTTACACGCCACTGTAAAGATATATCTGAATTGACTCAACCAGTGGAAAATTTGATGGTTTCTAGGGTTTTTTCCTTTTTTCTTTTTCTTTGTGTGTATGTGTGTGTTGTATGTGTGTGTGTGTGAATATGTGTGTGTGTGTGTGTGTGTGTATTCGTGAAGGCCAGAGGTTGACATTGATGTTGTGACTGCCATGGCCCTTGTATGAAGATCAAACGACAACCTTGGGTATCAATCAGTCTTTGCCTTCCATCTTGTTTGAGGCAGGGTCTCCCTCCTTTCCAGACCAGGCTGGCTTCATACTCACAGAGAGCTGTCTGCTTCTGCCTCTGGAATGCTGGGATTAAAGGCATTTACCACAACCACCCTGCTTGTTGTTGATATACTGTGTAATCTAGGTTAGCCGCCGCCTGCACACTTCAGTTGGGGTGGGAGGTGCAGGGGTGGGATCCTCTTGTCCCCACTTCCTATCTCCAGAGTAGTTCTCTATGACTTTGTCTCCTTTCCTCTCTTCTCCTCTCCTTTCCTTCCCATCCCTTTTCTCTCCTCCCCTCCCTTCCCCTCTCCTCTCCTCCCTTCCCCTCTCCTCCCCTCCCTTCCCCTCTCCTCCCCTCCCTTCCCCTCTCCTCTCCTTTCCCCACCTTCCCTTCTTCTTCTCTCCCCTCCCCTCCCCTTCTTTTCCCTCCTCTCTTTTCTCTCCTTTCCTCTTCTCTCTACTCCTCGTTTCTTTTGTATTTTTGTTTTTTCCTTTTCTTTCCCTCTTCCAGACCGTGTCTCATTATGTAGCCCTGGCTGTCCTGAAACTCACTCTGTAGACCAGGCTGGCTTCATACTCACAGAGAGCTGTCTGCTTCTGCCTCTGGAATGCTGGGATTAAAGGCATTCACCACAACCACCCTGCTTGTTGTTGTACTTCTTAATAAACTTAATAAATAAGTCATCAGCATGTACAAGACCTCCTGGTCTTAGCTGTTGCTTTTGTCTTTATTTCTTGTCCCCGTCCTCCCACTTGACACCTTGCCCAGGACCCTTATTCTTGTGTGTTTGGGTCACTTCAGCTCCAAAATGAGAATTTTCCAAGAATGTTCATATACCTCCCCTCCCCCTAATAAAAATGTTATGTCTTGTCCCTCATCCTTCTCATCCCCTGCCCTCAGCTGTCAGGTTAGACAGAGAAATTGAGTAATTTTAGGTCTAGACTGTGAATGGGTTCAGGAGAGATTTGGAATCTTTGAATCTGTCTATGTCTCTGTATTGGATCCTTTTACCCCTACTGGTGAGTGGGTCCTGAAAGACTGGAGCCTTCACCTGCCGTTTCCCCTTTCTTCTCTACTGGATTATTCATGAGAAACATTGATGATTTCCAAATGAAATCTTACATGAAGAAATGTTGAAGGCACAGCATTTCTTTTTGTCCTTGTTTCTAACAGCATTTAGGATGATCCCCCAGAATTCATGGACTACGGTGGAAATGGGAGCCACCTGAGTTTGTGCTCCAAGGCTAGCTCTCCAGACTCTGCATCACATGGCTGTGCCAAACGGTCACCGAGCTTCTCCCTAACACGACACCCAGAATGATCTCTTCTTCTACCACTAATGGCTTGAGTCATGACTCATGACAGGTAAACACAAAATGATAAACATTTCCAGGCTAATTTCCACCAAAATTTCCTTCCTTAACACTAGTTGATGTGCTTTTTCTGTAGCTACTATTAATACTTGCATATGCAAATTATATCAGTGTATGGTGAGGACATTGTATGACACAAGTGATTGGATATTCCCATGCTGAAGAATAAGTATACTCGCTTATTTTCTTTTCTAATCATACATCCATATTGTGAATTATTATCAGTTTTTTTATTGCATTCTAGTTGCTTGAATCATTTTATGTCTGATATTTGATCTTCAGGGTATCCCACCACAACAGAGAAGAAGACGAGATACTCCACTTGCTTCTTCCTTTCTTCCTTCCTTTCTTTCTTTGAGACAGGGTCTCTCTACAGAGCCTTGGATGTCCTGTAGCGATTTTCTTGGTTAATGATGGATGTGGGAGGGCCTGAGGCATTGAAAGTTGTGTTACCCTTAGGTAGGTAGTCCCAGTTTGTGTAAGAAAGCAGGCTGACCACAAACTCACAGAGATCCCCAGCTTCTGCCTCCAAGTGCTGGGATTAAAGGCTTATATCAGCAAGCCTGGTATTTGTACCCTTCTTGCAGAGGTAAATATTGCTTCAAGAACTGGTAAGTTATCAAAAGTCAAATGGGCTTGGCATGGTAACACATGCCCTTAATGTAAGGACTCAGGATGCAAAGCCAGACAGATCTCTATGAGCTCAAGGTCATCCTGGTCTACATAGTGAGTTTTAGGCAAGCCAGGGTTACATAGTAAGACCCTGTCTCAAAAATTAGCATCCTTCTCCCTGTAGCTGTGGTAATTAGACAACAAAAACAAAAACAAAAACAAAACACTCAACCAATTGTAGAAGTAAGATTCTGGGGTAGGTGGTCCCAGTTTGTATAAGAAAGCAGACTGAGCAAACCATAGGAGTAAACCAGTAAGCAGCATCCCCCAACCCCTCTGTGGCCTCTGCTTGAGTGTTTCCTTTGGTTTCCCTCCATGGGAGACTATTAACTGTAAGTCAGATCTACCATTTCTTCCCCAAGTTGTTTTTGGTCATAGTGTTTGTCACAGCAATGGGAATCAAACCAAGGATATAGATGAAGTCTAGTGGTCTGAGTCCCAGAAAGTAAACCAGAAAGCCAAGGTAGCTGTGGTGCTTCGGATAAGCTTGGCCCATGGAGTGGTGCTATTAGATGTGACCTTATTAGAGAAGGTGTGGCCTTGAAGGAAGTGTGCCACTGTGGGGGTGGGCCTTGAGACCCTCCTCCTAGATGCCTGGGAGCCAGTGTTCTCCTGTCTGCCTTCGATCAAGATGTAGAACTCTTCGATCCTTCTCCAGCATCATGTCTGCCTGGATGCTGCCATAGTTCCTATCATGATGAAAATGGACTGAACCTCTGAACTGTAAGCCAGCCCAAATGAAATGTTTTGGGTTTTTGTTGTTGTTGTTGTTATTGTTGTTGTTTTTTTATAAGGGTTGCTTTAGTCACAGTATTTCTTCATAGCAATGGAATCCCTAACTAAGACAGCATTTAATACTCGGGAAAATGCAGTAGTTAAGGAGGCTAACTTGATAAATGGGCAATGAAAATTGTATGTTATACCTTCACCAAGTGATTTCCACATCCTCAGACTTTATCCTCCTACACCCACAGACTGTAAGTCCTAATAAACACTATTGTTTTTCTCTTTATAACAGAAATTCCAACATGCTCCCTATTGTGGTAAGTATCATGTCTGATATGCTTTCTAATTAGCATTACATTTTAAGCACTTTTAAAATGCCCCATTATGCATTTGTCCAATAGTCCCTGGCAGTTCTGATGTGTAATTGCTGTTATGGATTACCTGGTGATGTCATTAAATAGCTAGAGAGACTGAAGCATGTGTAACTGCAATTAGGAAAATGATCAACTATGTCTGGCTGGCAGAAAGGGGAACAGGATGGTAGTTTTGTTCTGGAACTGCGGCAAAAACATGGCTACAAATAAGTAATCAGGGCAACTATGGAGAATTTAGCCCAGTAGCATGGGGCTTGGGGAACTGTGCTGTTTCTGTCACTGTTCACAACTGACTGTGCCTGTCAGGTATTCCTAGAATGTCCCAAGGGAGCAAGGGGTCCAGAACAGAGAGAAATGTAGCCATGGAGAGTCCCTTATCCACTCCCTTGGAAGACACCCCCAAATCAGGATAACTCTCCCCAGCCTTGTAATCTATTAGGACTCTGCTCAACATTTTCCATTACATGGTATAGCTTTTTTTTTTTTTCCCTTCTAGAAACAAGAATGGCTGCCTTATAAGCAGACACTCAAGATGGCCCAGTATTCTCATAAAGACCACATGAGCTGACCATTGTCTCCAGCAGTTCTTGTCTGCGGGAGACTTGTTAACGTGTAAGAGCAAGGAACGAGACAAGTTCTCTGAAGGAGCATGACGTAGCTTCGGAATTCTCTGTGTTAGAGAAGTGGTCTTTCTCTATTCCTAACTGAGAAGATTTTAGCTTTCTGGGAGTTTCTAAAACATACAAACAATAATGGATAAAACACAGCTTGCGATCTTCCTCAAGAGAGTGACTGGCTATGTGCTCCCGGCTTCTGCCCTCCAGCCCTTCGAGGGCGTCTGAGGGAGGCTGAGGAGGCTGCTGTGTATCACACTTAAGGCTCAAGTAGGGTCAAGAGACTGGGTATGCTCTATTTGGAACAGCAATACAAAGGTTTGTAGCCCAAGTCCATGTAGTGAGACAAATATCCCAGGACCACAGAGCTGATGCCCAGAATTGCACAGCATAAAGCCTCAGAGACTTTAGGGTCAGCCGAATGTCACAGATGCTTGTCAGTTCTGCCTGGAGACATCGCTGGATTCTCAAGAGAGCCAGTAGTTATTTTTTTTCAACCACAGAACATCTTAGAATCCTTTTGTCATTTATTACAGACAGCCCTGGCTCCCTTTAAAGAGCCATCTTTTAAGGAGGCTTGTTGCTTATCTTTCTTTCTTTTCGTTTGTTTGTTTCAGTTTGTTTTGTTTTATAGTTTTTGAGACATGGTCTTACTATGTAGCCCTGGCTAGCCTGGAATTCACTATATAGACCAGACTAGCTTCAAATTCATAGACAGCCTGTGTCTCCCCAGTGCTACCTTGCCAATTAGTCTTATTATTTATTGAACTAATTTTTAAACATTGTTTTACTTTATTGTATGTGCATGTTGTACATGTACTCATGTGTGCAGGTATATTAAACCTCCTCAGTGAGTTTAAAGGCATGTGCCAGCACCATGGCCAGCCTGGGGTTCATCTTTTTTAAATGGCATCTCTACTCTGTTAAGTGACTGTGGAGGCCAAGGTCATATGTGTAGTTCATATGCATTCATCTATGTGCTTTTTAAAGTTTTCCTTAAAATAGCTAGTTATTATTGTGGTTGTGTATACAGGAGTTTGAATGCCATGGTGCTTGTGTGGTGGTCAGAAGACAACATTATAGAATCAGTTCTAATCCACCTTTGCCTGCATTCCAGTGATCAACCCCAGGTCATTAAGTTTGAATCACCCATTTCTTACCTCTGAATAATTCCACTGGCTCTATGCTTTATGTTTTTTTCTTAATAACTATTTCTTTTATTTGTGTATGGAGTGTTTTGCCAGATGAGTACCTGATGCTTATGGAGAACAGAAGAGGGTGTCGGATCACCTGGGACAGGAGTTACAGATAGTTATGAGCCACCATGAGGGTTCTGGGAATTGAACCTGGGTTCTTATGGTGGTTTGGATATGCTTGATCCAGGGAGTGGCACTACTAGGGGGTGTGGCCTTGTAGTAGGTGTGGCCTTGTTGGAGGAAGTTGGATGACCACCAGGAACAGCAGCATCAGTGGAGTGGAGTCCAAGTGTAGAGGGCAGAGCTGGAAAAGTCACCCAAGCCCTTGGGAGGAGTCCAGAAGATCATGTGTGGATCCCAGACACTGGAACAAGACGCTGTAAAGTTGAAGTTGCCTTGGAGACCACAAGATGTTAGAGATGTCAGAGCTGTGGGATAACTGCTGAGGGAGGCTGCTAACTAGGAATGGGAACAACCCAAGAGAACACAGTTTGTTGTTGTTGAATTCTAGAGCTACCAACAGCAGTCAGCAAGGATGAAAAGAATTGGAGATCTGAAGAGTGCTTTGATATCAGACATGGAGATATGGAGTCTGGAGTTTGCCCAGCTGGTTTTCTGTCTTGTTTTTCATTCAGCATTTCCTCACCATGACATTTCGGAGCAGTAATGTGTATCCTGCATGACATTGGACATATGTGATCTGCCTTTTGATTTTTATTTCTTAAGGGAATACATTTAAGAGGCAGCATGAATCTCAGAAGAGACTGGACTTTGGACTTTTAACATTGTTGAGACTGTTATAGACTATGAGACTTTTTAAGTAGGACTCAATGTATTTTGCATTATGGTATGGCTCAATATGACCTCTGTAGACTCATGTGTTTGAATAAGCCTATGGGGGTCAGGGAGGGGAATGTGATGGTTTGAATATGCTTAGCCCGGGGAGTGTCACTATTAGAAGGTGTGGTCTTGTTGGAGTAGATGCGGCCTTGTTGGAGGAAATGTGTCACTGTGGGTGTGGGCTTTAAGAACCTACTCCTATCTGCCTGAAGTCAGTCTGTTCCTGGCTTCCTTTAGGGGGAAGATATAGAACTCTCAGCTATTCAAGCTTTGCCTGTTTGGATGCCACTATGCCCCCACCTTGGTGATAACAGACTGAACTTCTGAATCTGTAAGCTAATCCCAATTAAATGCTTGCCTTTATTAGAGTTGCCTTGGTCATGGTGTCTCTTCACAGCAGTAAAATTCTAACAAAGACAGTCCTCTGAGCAATGAGTGTTCTTAATTGCTCAGTCATCTGTCCAGCCCCTTGTTCCCGTGCTTTAGTATATATGGGTCAGTCTGAGGGTGTAGCTCAGTAGAAGAACACTTGTCTGGTATATTTATAGCCTAGGTTTGACTCCCTAGCACTGCAGTGGAAGGACCAGGGAGCATGTGTGTGTGTGTATGTGTGTGTGTGTGTGTGTGTGTGTGTGTGTGTGTGTGTGTTTGTGTGTTGGACTTAGAAATAGATTATGGAAGATCTGGAATGTAACTGTACTTAAAACTTGATCCAGGGCTGGGTAGATGTCTGGTTCTGAGGGTAAGAATTTCTGCTGTATAAAAAAGAGAACTTGAGTTTGGTTTTTTGTTTTGTTTTGTTTTTCAAGACAGGGTTTCTCTGTATAGCCGTGGCTATCCTGGAACTCAGAAATCCATCTGCCTCTGCCTACCAAGTGCTGGGATTAAAGGTGTGCGCTACCACTGCCCGGCTGAGAACTTGAGTTTGAATCCCCAGCACCCACATCAAAGATGAGCATGACTGTATATATATGCCTGTGTTCCTAGGACTGGGAGGTCAAGGGTAGGTGGATTGTGAGATCTTGCTGACTGGCCAAGCTATCTGAAATAGTGAGTTGCTGGTTCAGTGAGAGACTTTGCCTCTAAAATAAATTAGAGATTTATGGAAGGAGACATTGATGTCATCCTTTGACTTCCGAATATGCATGCCCACGCACGCACACCTGCACAGGTGTACATGCACCCCATCCACACACAATAAAAGAAAATAATGTTCCAAAATTGGTTCAATAAATGAGACTTATTGATAAACTTGTTGAAGGACTGCAGGAAAAGAAATCTGACATCCACTAGGTGCTCTGCCTGTTTTCTTTACTTCAATAAATAATTCATCCTGAAAATTAGCTCTTCAGGAAACATTTCTATTTTTCAGTGGGGAAAACTAGCTTTTAAAACCTTTTTATTGATGACATTATACATCTCCTGATAGAAGCATGAAAATAACCTATGTGTTTTGGTTATTGCCCCAAATAAAACTTCTATGGTCTTGAGTCTCTAGATACTTCTGGTCACCAACAGCACCTCCGAGCACACCTGAGCATGTTAAACAGTACACGAAAATCAAACCCAGAATGTGGGCAACTACAGGACTTAAAACATAGTTTCTCCGGAGACATTTGGAAATATCTCAAGCATATAAACAAGAGAAAAAAACCCCAGTCTCCTAGATGTCTGTCACCCATCTGCACTTATCAGATATGGCCAGTCTTACTTCATATAGCCCTCCATTTCCAACCCCCTGGCTGTCCTGTCACCCCACCCACACCTTTCTGATTTTTTTATTAAATGTTTTCTTTATTTACATTGCAAATTTTATCCTCTCTGAAAACCCCTCTATCCTATCCCCCTGTCTCCCTGCTCACTAATCTATCTGCTCCTGATTCCCTGTCCTGGCATTTCCCTACACTGGAACATCAAGCCTCCATGAGACAAAGGCCTCTCCTCTCATTGATATCCCACAAGGCCATCCTCTGCTACATATGTGGCTGGAGCCATGGGTCCCTCCATGTGTACTCTTTGGTTGGTGGTTTAGACCCTGGGAGCTCTGAGGGTACTGGTTGGTTCATATTGTTGTTTGTTCTATGGGGCTGCAAACCCCTTCAGCTCCTTGGGTCCTTTCTCTAACCCCTCCATTGGGGACTTTGTGCTCAGTCCAATGGATGGTTGTGAGCATCCACTTCTGTATTAGCCGGCACTGGCAGAGCCTCTCAGGAGGCAGCTATATCAGGCTCCTGTCAGTAAGCACTTACTGGCATCCACAATAGGGTCTGGGTTTGGTAACTGTATATGGGATGGATCCCTAGGTGGGACAGTCACTGGATGGCCTTTCTTTCAGTTTCTGCCCCAAACTTTGTCTCTGTATTTCCTACCATGGGTATTTTGATCCCCCTTCTAAGAAGGACTGAAGTATCCACACTGTGGTCTTCCTTTTTCTTGAGCTTCATGTGGTCTGTGAGTTGTATCTTGAGTATTCCGAATTTCTGGACTAATATCCAGGTTCTGAAACCAATGTAGCACCATCATCCTACTTAGACTGATAACAATTCCTCAATATTAATGTTAAGCAAATCATTTCTGCTCTCTCTTTCCCTCTCCCCTTCCTCCTTCCCTCCCTTCCCCCCTCTCTTTGGAGACAGGGTTTCTCTGTGTAGCCTGGCTATCTTAGAACTCACTATATAGGTCAGGCTGGCCTTGAACTCACAGAGACCCACCAAGGCTTCTGCCTCCTGAGTTCTGGGATTAAAGGTGTGTCACCAGCCTGGCTATTTCTTCTGCTCTAGTTGCATTGTTTTTAGTTACATTGTATCTAGTTGTACCGTATCTAGTTGCATTGTGTCTAGTTCCAGATACAAAGAGGACATGGATTGGTTGCTCTGTTTCCAACTCCTTCCACTGAAACCTTCCACCTGCTTCTTTGTAGCTTTCCTGGAATTTATTTGTTGAAGAAACTAGGTCTGACTCTTTGTGTTTCTGCATTCAGAACTTTCTAGGTTTGTCCTTCTGTTTTCTGTGATAACGGAACTTTTTCCTCTGGACTGGATCACCATGATCAGCTTGATTAGATTCCTGGATACCTTTTGGGCAAGAAGCCACACTGGTGGAAAAGAAGCAGTGAGTGCCCAGCCCTGTCTGCCTTACTCTCTCTTAAGTTATTTTGTTAGTTTTATAAAATAATGGTTTTTATTAGCTACTTCATATATACATCATTGTGCCTTGCTCATATTCATCCTCTCCCTCTCGATCATCCCACTACCCATCATTTCCATACTCTGGCTCATTGTGTAGCTCATTTCCTGTAGCTCACTCCCCAGCCAGGACATGGAGAGGCGTTATTGCTAACACCAGTGTCTGGTTCCACATATATCTTCTGAGCAGCTCTTCATTGCCTTCAGATAGTAACCAGGTAGTGAAGTATGGAAAGAATTGGCCAGAAAGGCACTGCGTACTGAAACAAACTATCTCCTGGGAGCACTGGTGGGCTAGCCACCACTTGTGGCCATGGGGCAACAGTCCATGCAGAGAGTGACAGGGTGTGGGACTGCAGGGACACTACCACTCTGAGAAGGAAAGTTTCAACCACAGACCTGGTAACAGGTTGCTTCCTGTAGTTTTATCAGAGCCCCTTGTTTACCAGAATCTTGGGTTCTGTGAACTTTGAGACAGCTGAGCTCTCAGGATTAACAGAGGAACTAGAAATTAGCCAGACTTGTTAAATCATTCAGACGAATTAAAAACTCAAATATTTGCCCTCTGGAAAGTTATGAGAGAAAAATCTTTTACTTTTTGAATTATTCTTTTTGTTTTGTTTTCAAGAAAGGGTTTCTAAGTGTAGTCTTAGCTCTCCTGGAACTCACTCTGTAGGTCAGGCTGGCCTTGAACTCACAGATACTTGCCTGCCTCTGCCTCCTGAGTGCTGGCATTAAAGATGTGCACCACCACTGCCCAGCTGAATTAACTGGTTTTCTCCTCCCAGATAACAGTATTACATTTGTTAAAATGAACACACACACACACACACACACACACACACACACACACCTCAGAAATGTCTAAAAGAGGTCCTATCTAACAGAGATAAGTCGAGAAGCAAATCTGTTCTTCTGTTAGCTCCAGATATTTCCGGCAGTGGTAGGAGGAAGGGACTGCCTGGATCCAGGGATATCTGGTGCTAACTGTTTGGAGCATGGATTTGTTTGAGCAATGCATTCTACTTGCAATCTGGAAAAAGTTCAGCTAGAACACAGACCAAAACAAAACAAAACAATATAAATGAGATTAAAAATAATTTCAATAAAATAGCACTATATGAGACTCAGCTTTAATACTCACGTTTTCCCTTAGCAGTGTGTTTTGGGAGATAGGATGGTTAATTATTTATGATGGGCATTAAGCATGAGCTGCTGGGAAGGCCTTGCTTAGAGACTGTAGAGATGGTGCTAAGAAAAGAAAACTCGCCTCTTATTAGTTAATCAGCGGTAAGAATATATCATCTGTCCTGTTAACTGTTTTGGGGCTTAGCTCTGGGAAGCCCAAGGAGCTAAGGTTTAATCTTTTGTAAAACTTGCCCTCTTGAGCTCTGCCTGCATTTGACCTGGTTGGCCTCATAGACTTTTCAAGATTTTCTTTTTCTTTTCTTTATTTTTTTCAAGACAAGGTCTTGCCAGGTAACCATGGCTGGCCTGGGAGTCGCTATATAGATCAGGCTGGCCTCAAACTCATAGAGATCTAGCTGTATTTTCCTTCTTCTTGAGTGTGGGGACTAAAGGTATATACTCTCATTTTTACCTTGGACATAGTACTGGAGTGGGTAGTGGCCTCCCTCCCTCAGCCTTCCCTTCCTTCTCCTGACAACTTCCTTTTTCCCTTCCCTCCTTTTCTTCTCTCCCCTTCTTCTTTTCCTTTCCCTCTTTCTCGTTTGTTTTCCAATTTAAAAAGTATACCATGTTGGGGGAAGTCAGGGTATCCCTGAGTGAAAGCCTGCTGTTTGACCTGGGTATAGCCATGTCTAAGACCCAATGAATGCCTCAGACCTACAGGAATGGCCAAGCCTTCTTCTGGTTGGAGTTTGAATAATGACAGTGTGTGCTAAAACTAGCAACTGCAAGTTCTCACTTTTATAGCCTCAGACTGGTGCCTACAGAGACCTGCTAACTAAGATTAGCTAACTCTTCCCACTCCGTGCTGGACATGATAAATGCACTGAGGTTTCAGGTTGTTGAGGGGTTAGGGTCACTCTGCCAGAGCAGGCAGGGCACACTTAACCCTGGCTCTCCTGTATATGTGTCTGTCGTCTGTCATTTCTTCTTCTCTTGCTGCCCCCAGTCTTGAGTTCTTCTTCCCAGGACCCAAGCTGCTCTGTACTCCACAGAATGTAAAGGAGAACCATGTAATGAAGGCATTTGTCTTATTAATCATGAGCCTGCATGCTCAGGATTTGAAGCGACTTTTCCTTGAGCAAAAACAAAAGGTAGAGGTACTGCCCTGAGGTTCCTCAATATATATTTCCCATAATGGCCCAGGGCTGAGAGGAAAATTGTTACCAAGACAATGGTTTGAAGATTGTGAGGTTGGCTCCTCTCTCTGAATTCAGGCTATGGGGTGGGGTTGGAGTTCTCTTGCAGCCAGGGAGTGATTAGAGGGCTTCTGCATGTATCTGCATATTTCCTCAAATGTGATCCACAGGCCACAATGCAATTAAAGCGCAAACCGCCAAGTTTAGTTTCTGAATGCAGAGACGCTCTGGGCCTGACTTGCATATTAAAGACATCCATGAGCACATGCTGTCAATCCATAATCTGTTTACCTGTCATACACTTCCAGGGTGATCTTATCTTTAATTATTTTAAAGACAAGATCACACATATAGGACTTAGAATAAATTGCTAAAAACTTACTAGTAACTCGAAGAGCAAGACTCCACCCCAGAAACACACTTCAGGAAACCATATTTTTGCCAGCTTGGATTTTTACACTCCCGTTATCTGCGGCATCCTTCTTCCGTGGAGTGCCACTCATACATAGCTGCCGAGCCTAGTTGAGACAACAGGCCCTGGAACAAGAGTTAGCATATAAAGTGCGGTGGTCGGGGCAACAATCTTGTCCCCAGGGCTCTCTTTTATCAACCAACCCTGGCCACAGAATAGAGCCCAGTGTTTTATGTTTCAAGCGTACCATATGGCACGATATGAGTGTGCTTTAATGACTTATTAGCATATTCCTCCAACTAGGCTTTCCTAGTTACACCAGCCTGACAAAAATCTGAATTTCAAAATATTTACAGCAAATGTCCTAGAGTGAGCCAGGCTTAGTTGTTCGTGTGCTCACTGATCTTTCTCATGCCGATGCCCGGGAAAGCCACTGGGTCAGCCAGTCCTCTCTTGCCCTGGACCTGAGCACTTTCTGGAATGTCCACACTATTATTTAGGTGCTTCAGATCCCCATGGTATGAGGAGTCTCCACTCTCCTTAGATCCTGGGTTTTAAATAATGCTTACTCTGCCGTCTGTGACCTTGATCTTCCTTTGTGGGGAATGAGACTCCTCTGGCTGCTTGCCTCATTAAAAAGACTGGGAGCATTTGGGGCAGAACCAAGCACCAGATTTGGGGCTCAGGGTTTCTCACTCTGGCTTTGCTAGGGGACAAAAGCCCAGAGGTGGGTCGTGTTTCCACTCTGACCACTCTAATGAATGTGGGCTGTGGGAGGAGGGAGGTGAGCAGAGCAAAGCCACCATACTCCCTACTGGCCTCTGTCTACTGCCCATGCCTCAGCATCTGCTTTTGCTGTTTAGATGCAGTAGAATGTTTGTCTCTTTCTCATTTTCCCAAGTCAGTTCTTGGTACCTTTGGTGAGTCAGCTTGATGCCAGAGGAGGCTGCCAGAGACCACCTGAGACAAAGTAACTGCTCCAGTGGCCCTAAGGTAAGCCTGCTGATTTTTCTTTCTAGATAACCGCAGTAACATGAGGGTTCGAATATTGATTTTAATTCAAAAGAAAAAGCTTCCAACTTTATGGCACACATGGTCACAGATGCCTTCTAGATTATTCTCATTAGAAGTAGCCATTAACACCATTACTTTGAATGAGCTATCCATCAATTGTCTGATGGATAGTTTTTTTGGGGGAAAGTTATTGTTTCTGGTAAGAAAAGAAACAATATTAGCTAAGCAGAGTCTCATCTTTATTTCTACTTCCATCTTGTATGTCATGTCCATGAGATGGCTAGACATATGACAGTGATCTTGTAGTAACAAGATAAGCAAATACATAAAAGCTGATAAAAGAAACTAAAACAAGGGCTGGAGAGATGGCTCAGTGGTTAAGAGCACTGACTGCTCTTCTAAAGGTCCTGAGTTCAATTCTCAGCATCCACATGGTAGCTCACAATCATCTGTAGCGGGATCTGATGCCTTCTTCCGGTCTGTCTGAAGATAGCTATGATGTACTCATATAAATAATATAAATAAACATTTCTTTAAAAAAAAAGAAACTAAAACAAGTAGCCAGGTATGGTAGCACAAACCTGTAGTCTAAGAGAATCTGGAGAATCTGAGGCAGGAGGACTGCAAGTTTGAGAACAGAGGCCGTATTAAGAAACAAATAGAAGAAAGCAAGCTAACAGGAAATGAAACAATAAACCATGCATGCTGAAGGCACCGTAGGGCTGGTAGATAGTGTGCCTGTCATACACAAAGCCTTGGGCTCAGTTCCCAGCACTGTATAACCTCTGCCTGGTGGCATAGTCTGGAGGCAGGAAGACCAACAGTTCAAGATCATCCCTACTACAAAGTGAGTTTCAGGTCAGCCTGGGGCTATGTAAGACCTTCACCCCCTCCAAAAAAGGGAGAAAGACTATTACTTGGATTTTTCAAAATATTCTGTTTCAGAGATTAGGAGACAGAAGCCAGAGTGACGGAGACACTGGCCCAAGATGAACCGAGGAAGTCCTCTGCTTTCAAATCCTGTGCTTCTTATATATTATTACTGTGACACGCCCTCCCCCCCAGAATGAAGATAGTTGAAGATAGGGTTAAGGCTAAGGGATGCTATATGAGTGGGTGCTTAATCTGATTCTCCCTTAAGTTCCTGGAGCACATAAACCAAACAGTACTAAATTATGTCAACCTTAACTAGGCATGGAGACATACACCTGCAAAGTAACCCCAAAGGCAGGGGCAGGGTGATCTGGAGTTACAGAGTGAGTTTGTTTCAAAACAAAACAATAAACAATAAACAAATTATATCGATGACAAATTCTTTCTGCTAGGCTACACCTCTAACCAATGTTTCTGTCTGCTGCTTAAGTCGACAGAGCAAGACAAGCAGGCACGGCTCCTGTGTGCCTCTGGCTGGGGAAGAAACTGACTCTCTGAAAGATAAAGTGTTTTGAAGGCTATAGACCTAATAAATGTCGCCCTCCCTTTTTTCAAGAGGTGACTGAGCAGCCTGTGGCCAGTGTGTGGTCACTTCTGTTAATAACCTCAAAGGAGAGTATCTCAATTTCTAAAACAGTAACAATGATGCTTCAGAACAGGAACTGGCAAGCTTTTCCTGGAACAAGCTGGGCAGCACGTAGTTCAGGCTTTCTGGGCCACTCAGCCGCTGTTGTAGCTGCCCAGCAATGGGCTGTAAATGCATCCATGAGCAGTACCTGGCTGGACATACAGGCGTGCCCTCTGATGAAGCAGCATTTGCAAGATCAAGTGGCTCACAGCATTTGGTCCATAAACTCAGGCCATAGTTTGCCAACAACTGTTTAAAACGTGAAGCCACAATGCTGTCTGAATGAGTTGAGGTGAGTTTGAGCTCTACTTCGTGACTGTGGGTAAATCTTAGGATGCTTCCAAATTCTGCTGCAAGGCTTCAGGGGAATTTCAAGTTAGAATGGTTCCCTATCCCCTGCCAGCCCAACAGGCTCATTGTCAGAGTTGTGAGAGATACTGGTGGTGACTGAGAGCTCTGAAGAACAGAAAGTGCTTATGCAGAAAGAGTTTGGTGTTGGCAGAATTTGATACATAGTTTAGCTCTCTGCTAGACACTCTATCCCTCAGAACATCCCTGGCGTAAAGACTAGAGTCAGCTGAAGCTCACATGGGCCCCACATGGGCCCTAGCAGGGAAACCCTACCTCCTTTCACTGGGATCCCCCCTTCTAATTGCTTAGGAGATTGGGGGAAAGTGCCAGGCTCCCTGTGTGGAGAGCTTTCCTTGACTTTGAACCCAGCTCTTCAGTAACAGAGCTGTTTATCTGCAGCATGGGGCGAGGGGCGGGGATGTTGTGGTGCACAGGGAACCGAAGTCTGCCTGACCAGTTTTCAAACTGAAAATGACCTTGCCCCTGTCTTCCTGTCAGCTTCTGTTTTCTGAACATAATATTTAACTCTTCAAGAGATCATCTATGCAGCTTTTGGCTTCTGAGAAATGTTTTGAGTTCTATTAATATTTTCTTAGATTTATTTTATGAATGTGAGAGTTCTGCCTGCACATATGTGTGCCTGATACCTGAAGAGGTCAGAAGAAAGCATTGGATCCACTGGAACTGAAGGATGACTGGAGCTTCTATGTGGGTGCTGGGAACTGAGCCCAGGTCCACTATAAGAGCAACCAATGCTCTTGACCACTGAGCCATGACTACAGGACCTGTTTTGATTTCCAAGAATTTTAGATACTCAGTTTCTTGAGATGGAGAGGAGAGGGCACAAGAAGACCCTTAAAAATGTGTCTGAATGGACTGGAAGGGCATCTTTTAAACATTGTTGACCCCTGCACGCATGCTATTCTTAAGCATCTTTGCCAACTATGTTTTCAGCACATGCCCAGCCTTTCTGTATCTTTCTCAGTCCCAGGACCAACTGCATTCTCTTCTCTCACTTCTGAACGAGCTCCCACTTTCACTAGCCTTCCTCCCACGAACACTTCTTGCCATCTCCCTTCTCCATTGAGACTGGGCTCTGAGCCCTCTTAAGGTCTCACATATCAAGCACCAGGACATTTCCTGACTTCTGTCACTTTCTTTCCACTTTCTGGTCCCCCCTCGCCATAACCCTGAAACTATGTGGTCTCAGCTATCTTTGAGTCGCTATTCTCATCTTTCCCTGAGAGGAGGAAGTAGTGAGGAAGCACTTTGTGAGCTGGGATGCACTCACTGTGCATCCTCAGGGCCTTCGTGCTGTCTGCCTCTACTTCCTACGCAGACCCGCAGAAGATCTGCGCATGTGACTCCCTTGCATATCTGCATAGAGGTGGGTCTTCTCTGAGGCTCAGTGAGTTTCATTCTGGCCTGGGACAGGGCTCCGGTAGCATCTCACGCTGAAAGGGCCTCATCATTGAAATCTGACCTGACCCCACCAGCCGCCTCCCTACCTCCCCAGAGCTTCCATTTCATTTTCCAGAATCTTCCTCCTGATGGTCACCCTGTCAGACCTTGGTTTGCCACATGTCATCATCTTCTTAGCCTTGTTTTCCACGGGAACAAGGTCAAGGGACAGTGATGCTAGCAAATCCCTGAAGCTTAATGAGACCAATTAGCTGACATGTGCCACAGACAGGAGCCTGCTCTATTTATGGCACCGAGAAGTGAGAAAACGTCCCCTATCCTGGGTATCATGTAACTCTCACAGTTCTGGCAATGTTTGGCTGTGAAAGGCAAAAGCCTCTGAACCCCGTTGGTGTTAAGTGCGCGCCGAATATTCAATCCAGACGTGTCCTGCTCAGACTATTCTGGGGCTCATAAACCTTTCATCAGACTCGGGATGAAATGCTTGGCCTTATTTGTAAGTCCCATATTTCTTAAGACCTCAGGGGCTTATTTAGTATTCCCAGAGAAGGTCACAAGATTGTTTTTAGGGGTCCTGGTTTAGTAGAACTGATGACTTTAAGCAGGGGGATACTTTGTGACTTTCTAGAAACAAGAACCGGCTTCTCACGCATGTCTCAGCCCGCCCCTCCGCTCCACTCCCTCTCCGTAATGGCTTCCCCTGGTTTTCTAATCATGCAGCTGAAGCCCCACCCACCCACACCGACCTTCTCTAACTCCATATACTGTGTTCAAATCGAACGTTTCCATGGGTTGTTTGGGATAAATTCCATTTCCATCCCGACTTCACTCTTTTTTTTTATTTGATTGAAAATAGATTTTGGTTTCCTCACATGATATAATCCTAATTATGGTTTCCCCTCCGTCTATTCTGCCCAGTTCCTCCCCACCTCCCTTCCCATTTGGACCCGTCCCCTTTCTTTCTCTCCTTAGAAAACAGCCTTCTAAAGGATAATGATAAAATAACACAAAACAGAAACTAACATATCAGAGTAGAATAAAACAAGCAGATACAGCCTAAGGAAAGGCCCAAGAAACACATATAGGCCCATTTGTTTGGATGCTCTGTTTCTGGTGACTTGCTACAGTTGGTTGGAGCCGTGTGCTCCTTTGTCACACGTGTTACTGACTTCCCTTCCTGCAATCTCCTTTCTAGAAAGTGCCTCCCTTGATGGCTGTGGCAGTGGTTTGTGGAGGCTGGGCTTTCACACTCAGAAAGTCACTGGGGCCCTGAGGAGATCTTTCTGAGTGTGTTTAGCAGCTCTCTCCTCCTGAAGGAGGAAGGAACCTGAGACTTAGCTCGCTGCTGACTGACAGTATCCGCCAAAGTTTCTTCATGGTGTGCAGGTCTGATGTTAATTATTTTACATGCACTTGATTCTTCACAGAGTCCTCCAAGTCGGAGACTAAGTCCACACTGCTGATGAGGAAACTGAATCTTCAGAGGTTACAAAGCTTTCCTAAAGTAACCACACTGTCTCTGGTGTCCCAGCCTGAGACTCCCAGAGCAGTGCCCTGCAGGGGGTCACAGCCATATCAATGGGTAACTCAACTGCTGTTGGACAAACAACTAGGTATTCATTCTGTCACTGCCTACCAGATCCTGGTCGAGGATGGGTTACAGACAACTTTAGGGAAGCTGTGCACTCTCACCTCCCCACAATCAATGCCTTCCCTGCCCACATAACTTTAGGTAGCTCCTATCATGACGGTTTAGGGTATATTCTTGCCTTGAATGTTTCTGTGTTTCAGGTATAAACCTACATAAACTTTATAGAACTATGATGATTATTTGGAGGCATAAGTTTTTTTTTTTTGCAACCTATTTTAATAAACATTCAACCTCTCCCCCTGCTCACCACCCAGAGATAGTGGAAGAGAAAAACTGTTAGGACATGGGGGAAGAGAACCTGTTTAACAATAGTTTTTCGAGGTTGAGCTCAGTCTTGTTTGTCAGCAGTTCAGTCCCATAGCAAACACCGAATACAATCCACTTCAATCCAGACCGCTCGGCATGCAGACACCGTGCAAGAAGCGAAAGTTCTTTGGTGCATTTCTCTCAATGGGGGCTTCACCACAAGTGTGGCTCAGCAACACTATGTAAGGTGAACCAAAGCCTGTGTGTGGCCAGCCAAGAGTGAGGTGGAGCAAACCAATCTAACGCTCCTTTCCCACTGTCGGCATGGTCATATTTACATGCCTTCATCAACGAATCCTTTTTATGTGTCTGCTTTAGCAGAAATCTTTTCACTTGTGTGCCCCAACAAAACATCATTTGCCACAACTGACTTCCCAAACAGTCCAGAAGTTTCCACTTCAACTGTTTGTGTGCTACATACATGGTATAGTGAAGGAACTGATTTGACATCTTAAAACTCCAACACATTTCTGAGTTTTATTCACGTGATGTATGGAAACGAGGATCAGTCCTATTTAATAGCTATGTGGTATTATGATTACATTGTAGGTTGTTTTACTGTCCCTTGCTGATAATATTGCTGTGAGCATTTGTTCATGTCTTTCTGGATACATAGTTAACTTGGGGGGAATTTGTCTAAGAGGGAAGCCATAAGGCAGACTCTTATTAGTCTTATTAGACATGGCCTGGTGTACTGGCTGGTTTTGTGCGCCAACTTGACACAGGCTGGAGTTATCACAGAGAAGGGAGTCTCAGTTGGGGAGGTACCTTCATGAGATCCAGCTGTGGGGCATTTTCTCAATTAGTGATCAAGGGGGTAGGGCCCCTTGTGGGTGATGCCATCCCTGGGCTGGAAATCTTGGGTTCTATAAGAGAGCAAGCTGAACAAGCCAGGAGAAGCAAGCCAGTAAGGAACATCACACCATGGCCTCTGCATCAGCTCCTGCTTCCTGACCTGCTTGAGTTCCAGTCCTGACTTCCTTTGTGATAAACAGCAATGTGGAAGTAAGCTAAATAAACCCTTTCCTCCCCAACTTGCTTCTTGGTCATGATGTTTGTGCAGGAATAGAAACCCTGACTAAGACACCTGGTTACTCTTCAAAATGAGGCTTACACTCTCATGGGGAAAGAAGAGAAGGTTGTATCCTCCACAGCTTTGCCAACCCTTGCCATCTTGAGACCTCAAAAATTCATGCTTCAACTATTATCCACTAAGCTTTTCCTCCATGAAACCAACAGCCTTCTTTTTGCTTACAACTTTAGAAATTACTTTTGATGAAAGGAATATTCACAGGTACACAAGGAAAATTTCTGAGCAGACAAGCAGATACAACAAGGAGAGATCTATTTCTGTCTCCACTGCTCAGTGTCCCTCCCCAAAGGGGATGGAAACTGTCATTTATGTTCACTTCCTGAGATATTCTGTGCATCAACAAGTGCATGTGCACAGCATGTGGGTTAACAGACACAGGTAAGAAAGAATAACATAGCATGACAGTCCTACTTGCATGGCTCTGTACTTTGTTTTGCCATTTAACCAGAGGGCTTAGAGGTTGTTTCAATTAAATATTATTTTTGCCTTGTTTGAAATAGGGACTCTGTATGTTATCTGGGTTATTTTAAACGCTTGAGGAGTGTGTGTGACTGTATGTAGGTATATACATATAGTGCAGTGCCTGAGGAGGCCACAGCTGTCAGACTCTCTGGAGATAGAGCTAGAGGCAGTTGTGAACCATGGGAGATAGAAACTAAACTTGGGTCCACTGCAAGAACAGTATGCACTTTTAACCACCAAGTCATCTCCCTAGCCCTAATATTTAATTTATTTTCATTTTTGTTCATGTGCATGTGTGTGTGTTTGTGTGAATGAATACTATGTGTGTGCCAGTGTCCACAGAGGTTAGAAAATGGCATCAGATCTCCAGAGCTAGAGTTATAGGTGGTAACAAGCTGCCTGAAGTAGATCCTGGCAACAGAACTCGGATCCTCCTGACGAACAGTGAGCACTATTAAGCACTCAAGTCCTCTAGAAGAATAGCAGGCTTGATTAACCACCAAGCCATCTCTCCAGCACTACTCCCCCACCCCACCTAATATTTTATAGTATGGTGGCATATGTCTTTAATTCCAGCACTTGGGAAGCAGAGGCCTGGAGGATCTCTGAGTTCAAGGCCAGCCTGGTCTATAATACAGTGGGTTTTAGGACAGCCAGAGCAACATAATGAGACCCGGTCTTGAAAAAACACCAAAATCCAAACCAAACCAAAGACAAGAGCAAAAAACAATAAACAAAAACGAAAAAACCACCAACCAAAAACCAAACCAAATTTATTCTATATGTGTGGCTTTATTGTATGAAAATACAGGCCTTGTCTGGCCTGGGTGCTGACTTGTATCACTCCTCCCCTGAGACACTCCCACTCTCTGATCAGGCCTTTCAAGCAAGGGGCAACACTGTCCAAACAAACAGACCTTCAGATGTAACCGACGTAATCATAGTATCAGGGAATACCCAAGATGCTCATGGTGAGGAATGCAAAACCCATGCTGAAGTCAGCAATACCTGCTGCTGTTGCGTTCTGAACATGGCCAGACATCGTGTGTTCATGCAATTGTATCTTCTGTCCTCTCAGCAGTGCTTTGGGTTTGGCATTGACGGGGGATAGACTCTGTAGTTAGCAGCCTCATTTTGAAGCTGTAGGTACTGGGCTTGGGGCACTTACATGACTTATGTCTGGGAGTTCTAGTGTAGCCAGATCATACCCCAACTGGTGTGACACTCAGGCCTGACCAGGAGCCAGGGGCTCCCCACACACATCTCATCTAGTGTGCTTGATGGTTATAAAGAGCTATAGTGTAAGTGTCTGATACATGTGGATTTATAAGCTAATTTTAATAGCAATCTTTGCTATTAAATAGTATACTATCACCTCAACTTCTTATTTAATTGCTCACTGTCCTCCCAAACTTGAGGGATGCCCCAGTTAAATCAAGTTGGTCACACTTACTCAAATATACCACACATTCTTCCTGCCTCCTGGTATATATGTACACACACACACACACACACACACATTGTGAGCTTGAACTTTGGAGCAAAACCCTGTGTCAGACAGTTCTGTTTTTCAGCAGTTAGGCTCAGCAAACATTTACAGAGCAATTACTATGCAGCCACAAAATCGGAGACAGCAATGAGAAGACCGCAAGAGATGGAAACTCCAGGATGTTTCTGGAGTCTGCCAATGGGGCAGTTCAGAGATGGGCAACTTACTGTTTTGAACTCTCTGCTCACAGGAATGCCTCATTCCTGAGAGGTTTTTCTCCCGGCAACATCTCCCACTAGGGAACACCCCCAGCCTATGGCTTATTGAAAAAAGAAAAAAATCCACCTTCCTTTCCATTGCTTTCCCTTGTGTGATCTCACACATTTCTCTTTGACAACCATTAAGTCCATGTACACCACTATCATCAACTGAGATTCAAATAGAGCCCTGAGTAGTCATGGTTCTCATCATCTTTTTTTAAAAATAGATATTTTCTTTATTTACATTTCAAATGATATCCCCTTTCACAGCCCCCCCCAAACACTCTACCCATTCCCCGCCCCCTGCTTCTATGAAGGTGTTCCTTCATCCACCTACCCACCCACTCCTGCCTCCTCACCCTTGCATTACCTACACTGGGGCATTGAACCTTCACAGGAACAAGGGCCTCTTCTCCCATTGGTGCCCTACAAGGCCATCCTCTGTTACATATGCAGCTGGAGCCACGGATCCCTCCACGTGTTCTTTTTGGTTGGTGGTTTAGTCCCTGAGAGCTCTGGGGTGGGGTGTGTCTGGTTGGTTGACATTGTTGTTCTCCCTATGGGGTTGCAAACCCTTTCAGTTTCTTCAGTCCTTTCTCTTACTCCTCTATTGGGGACCCCATGCTCACAACCAATCATTGGACTAAGCATGGGGTTCTCATCATCTTTGTGAGGCCATCTGCATAGGGCTCTGATGGTGGTAGAGTGGAGGAACAAAGGAAGAATGAACAGGGCTATGTAGTGTAGTGGGAAATACAGACCAGCCTGGAAAGAGATGGCCATGTGTGATACAGGGCTGTCAGAAAAACTGCCTTATGTTGGGCATTGATAGTGAGATTTAGTGTCCCCTGAGGGAATGCTGTGGTGTGTGTGTGTGTGGGGGGGCAGATCAACCATAGCTTGCTGAAGAATCCTAGGCAGACAGAAGCAGGGTTCTGTCTCTGACACTTTCCTTGTAACTTCAGGGCTTTGTTCCAGCTCAGGATTCTTCAGTGGTACTTAGTGACTCAGTTTTGGGTCCTGCTTGGCCCATTGTAAGATGTTAGCAGCTTCTCTGACTCCTCTTTTCTAGGTGCCAATTACACCCCCACAGTTGTGACAATGGAAGTTTTCTTCAGACATTGCTAGATGTCCTTTGGGAAGCTCAACTCTCCTTGACAGTGAATAGTTATAGCTGCTCCCCTGTCTGTCATTCTGCCTTAAACATCTGCACCTTTTTTTTTTAAAAAAAATTATTAATCATTCCATTCGTTTACATCTCTAATGATATCCTACTTCCAGGTTACCCCCTCCACCAACTCCCCATCCCATGATATCCCACTTCTGCATCTTATCCCTCTCTCCTGAAGTCTCTTTGGACCCAACTCCTGGGAGCCTGTTCTCACCATTTTATTAAATGCGGTAGATCATTCTTTTCTTCTCCCTTTCCTTTCTGGTCGGTCTTTTTTGTTTTTTCTCATCCTCTTCTTCCTCCTCCTCCTCCTCTTTCTTCTCCTCCTTTTCTTCCTCCTCCTCCTCCTCTTTTTCCTAAGACACGGTTTCTTTGTGTAACAGCCCTGGCCATCCTGGAACTCGCTTTGTAGACCAGGCTGACCTACAACTCACCAAGATCTGTCTGCCTCTATGTGCTGGGCTCACTGATTTTCTATTTTTAAAGACTTATTTTGTATTATTTTTAATTTTGTGTGTGATGTGTGTGATGTTTGTGATGTGTGTGTGTGTTGTGTGTGTGTGTTCACACATGCAGGTATCATTAGAAGACAGAAATGTTGGGTCCCTGGAGTTAGTTACAGGTAATTGTGAGCTGTCTGAGATGGGAGCTGGAAATTAATTCAAAGGTACTGCATCCTGAACTACTGAGCCTTCTCTCCTGCCTTTCCCATTGTGGGTGGTGCCATCCATGGGCTGGTGGTTCTTTGTTTTATGAGAAAGCAGGCTGAGCATGCTTCCCTTGGGTAGAAAGCCAATAAATGGCAATCCTCCGTGGCCTCCGCATCAGCTCCTGCCTCCAGGTTCCTGCTCTGTTTTAGTTCTTGTCCTGATTTTCTTTGATGATGAGCTACGAGGTAGCAGAATAAGCCAAATAAACCTTTTCCTCTCCAGCTTACTTTGGTCATGGTGTTTCATCACATCGATAGCAACCCTAACGAATACAACGTGGTTTAAAAACACTAAAAAAATAGATCTGAAAAAGGCATGTAGTGAGAAGTTTCTGAATTCTTTATATCAAGTCAAACAAAGAAGGTGTGTATTTGGTATCCAGTTTTAACTTACAGTATGACGCTTTCTCTTTGACATAGGAACTTATGTACATGCCGCAATAGTGCTGTCTAGGAAGCTTTCGCGTTTCTCCACTTGTACATTTCTCCCCTATGGTTGAAACTTGGAGAATCATAGTCTAATGAATGCTGGCTTAGCTTCTCTGTCCTGCTCTGTACCAGAAAGAAAAGTACCAGTTAAACTTGACTTCTGTCTCCAACCAGACCCAGGCAGTTTGTGTGAGTCAGCAGGTCTGACTGCTTTGTTCCTGTCGGAGAGCTTGTCATTAACTGAAGTCCGTATGCCATTAGATTATCCTAGGTCATATAACAAACCTTCACTGCCTCGCTGTCTCTCTATCTCTCTGCTTCTGCCTCTCTGTCTCTGTCTCTCTCTGTGTCTCTGTGTCTCTTTGTGTCTCTGTTTCTGTCTCTGTCTCTGTCTCTGTCTCTCTCTCTCTCTCTCTTTCTCTGTCTGTCTGTCTCTCTCTGTCTCTCTCTCTCTCTCTCTCTCTCTCTCTCTCTCTCTCTCTCTCTCTCTCTCTCTCTCTCTCTCTCTCCCTCTTTCCTTCTCCTCCCCCATCCTACCCTTTATTTCTTGTCTTGTCAGCATCTCACCATGTAGACTCTGCTGGCCCAGAACTTGCTATGCAGATCTGGCTGGTCTTGAACTAACAGACATCCACATGCCCTCCTCCCGATAAGGGCTGTGATTAAATGAACGTCTCCAGCTCTTGTTCATCTTGACACAAATTAAGCTGGTTTCCACTAGGACAAGATTAAACACCGGTACACCTTGGAAATCAGCCAGCCTATGGGCATGGGGGAATCCCTGTAGACTCAGAAAGGGTTGACAAGGACTTTCAGACAAGAGTCCCCTGAGGCTCTCCAGGTGGTATGTCTAGTGGTGTGAGCAGCAGGGGACCTGGCAGAAGTATCTCGGATAGCCCGAGCTTGAATCCATTGTGAGATGGGCCCACGGGGATTTGCAGGAGGGAAGGTCTTCTTGTTGGACAGACTGGGAAACTCAGTGTGAGTTAGCTGCTGTAAGAGGCCAAATATGCAAAAGGCCCAAGAAGGTTTCTGGCCTGGTGCCTGGGAAGAAGTCTGTGACGGATGCTTCATCCCAAGGGAGCAGATGAATGGTGTGTGTTTTGAAATTAAGCACTTAGTGATTATTACTGTAGAGGTCTTAAAACATTTAGCTCTCAGCTTATCAGCCCTCGATATATGACATTAAGGAAAAAAAAAAAAGACCTAAAAGATAAAATACCTCTGAAGTGATAAACAGAGACTTAGAATGACAGATCACTGGTGGTTAAAAGAAATTATTATCTTGGGTGTCCATACAAAAGACCCTCTCCTCATTGGGAGGAACACACTTGGGTCACAATAATTAAACCTTGTCTTTCTCTCCTTAGTTCCTCAGAGGTTGGAGGAGAAGTTTCAGCACAGAAAGGGAACAGCTGGATCGTGCATCTTTCAGATGCGGAGAACTTGTGCCCTTCAGCGAGAGGGAGTCCTCTAGAGGAGGGCACACCCATCCTTTTGTGGAGCGTTCGATCTAACCAGCACTCTCCAAAAGCAGAGCAGGATTAGAAATAATAGTCTGTGTTTATTTTTTGTCTGGGATGTATGGAAATGTAGCTTTATGGCTTGAGTTTTTACTGTTGTGATATATGATGACTGGAATAGCTGCAGCCTGGGCTCAGTCTTTTGGGTTTCACATGGTAGACAGTGGGTTGTGAGCTCGTTAGAGCCGCAGTTTCCTGTGATCAAGATCAAGGACTTCAGGTACTGCCTCTAAAAAGCTGCAAAATCACTAGCTGCAACCATCACTCCCTTTAAAAACCCCGTTGTTTATTACAATCTATTTTGTGGGGTGTGTGTATCTGAGTGTGTGTGTGTGTGTGTGTGTGTGTGTGTGTGTGCACTCACATGTGTGCACTGTCATAGGACAGCTTGGAGGAGTTAGTTCCATCCTTCCACCATGTGTGTCCTAAGGATCAAACTGAGGTTGTCAAGCTTAGCAGCAAGTGCCTTTATCTGCTGAGCCATTTTCCTGGCCCCATGTTCTAATTATTTTGAAAGATTTTTCCCAAATCGTTAATTTGTAGTATGTTTGGGGGTGGTTGGCAATGATTCTTAGCATGCTCTCAGAGCCATACAACCATTACAATATGTTGATCATTGCTCAAAGGGGAACTAAATTTCCACCAGCAGTTTCTCTCCATTTCCCTACTCCCTCCGTATGTGGCAGCCACTCATCCGCTTTCTATCTCTTGATGCTTAGCATAAATAGAATCAGGTTATACATGATCTTTTTTTCTGACTTCTCACTTAATATAGTGTTTTAAAGGCTCATCATATTGTGAAATGGCTCCATACTTTATTACTTTTTGTGGTTGTATAATAGAACATGGATGTACCATATTTTGTCTATTAACCAGTTAGCAAAGGCCAAGGCTGTTTCCTTCACACTTATTTGGGGATGTTGCTCTAAATAGTTTTGTGCAAACTCTTATGTGGATGTGTACTCCCACGCCTCTGGGATATATACAAGGGAAGAATAGGTGGGTCATGTGGCAACTTCATGATTAATATTTTGAGATACTGCCAAACTGCTCTCTGGTTTTTCAAAGAGCGATAACTATGTTTCTTAGGGTTTCTATTTCTGTGAAGAGAAACCAGGACCATACCAACTCTTATAAAGGAAAGAGTTTAACTGGGACTGTTTTACAGGTCAGAGATTTAGTTCATTACCATCATAGTAGGAGAGCATGGCGGTGTGCATGCAGACCTAGTGTTGGAGAAGGAGCCAAGGGTTCTACATCTGGATCAGCAGGCAACAGGAAGAGAGAGTGGCTGGTCCTGACTTGAGCATCTGAGACCTCAAAGTCCGCCCCCAGTGACACACTTACTCTGATAAGGCCATGCCTCTATGAGCCTACGGGAGCCATTTTCATTCAAACCACCACACTATGTTTAGCGAGGGATCTCTGTCCTAATTTAGGCAGAGAAAAGCACAGTTGGATCTCAGCTGAATTTACATGTGACAAACAAACCCCTTTCTAAGGAAGCTGGCACATATTCTCTAAGTTTTTTTCATGAGTCCACTTGCCCAATTCACCTCCCCACCTCACTTCCTAATGGTTTTATGTGCTCATCAATGTTCACTGAGCCTTGTTACAAATAGTGGAAGATTATAACCAAAGGAACCTAGACAATAATTGTGAGGGTACCCTGGGACTTAGGAGCACACACTGGGCCACACCAGCCTGTGTCTCACCTTGTATTTTTCTCAGGGATGAACACTAAAATTTTAAATGTGCATTTTATTTTCATTTTGCAAGCAAAGTCTAAAGGTAATCCTTTTTTGTTTGTTTTGTTTTGAGACAGGATTTCTCTGTGTAGTCCTGATTGTCCTGGAACTTGCTCTGCAGACTAGGCTGGCCTCTAACTCACAGGCACCCTCTCTCAAGCACGGGGGTGGGAGGGGGTGTTAAAAGCATGCATCATTACTACCTGGCTGTAATCCTTCATTTTCTCTATGTTCTAAATAATAGTAGGAACTCAGCATGCCTTGCTCCCTTCTATATGCCCACTTTTAATTTCTATATTTAATTTAGTATCTTTGCTATGTGTTTATGCTTTGTTATGATAAATTAAAATTTAGATCTGGTATCATAATGGCAATGCCTTTTCTATTCTTCCATTGCAGTTGGCCTCTCAAAACCTCCTGTGGATTCATTTCCTTTTTTTGAACTATATTTCCTAGTAATTCTTCCAGAAAAGAACTGGTCTACCTTATGGCCCTTCCTAGATGCTGTCTCAGATTCTGGCCAGTATGCATAGTGACTGTTTGTGCCAACTTCTCGCCATTTCCTCTCCCTTACATCCACTGTTGTGTCTCTGAGGCTTAGCATAATTTAAATGAACTTCCCATTCATTTAAGTCTAAGCTGTGACTTAGAGATCCTTGCCCCTTCCAATTTTGTAATGTAGCCATACTTGAGTCCTTTTAAGAGAGAGCACTGACTACTGAATATATTTGACTTTGTGTGTGTACGCAAGTGCAAGTGAGCATGTGTGTCCGTGTGTGTCCATGTGTGTGTATGTGTGTGTGTGTGTGTGTGTGTGTGTATTTTTCCTGACAAATATAGAGGAGACACATACAACTTTTTATTACATTGTGTTGGTAGAAATAGCAGAGTTCCAAGGGAAGCTAGGAAATGTAGTCATCCGGGCACTTATGATTAGTGATGGCTGCTTAAAGACTCATCTCTGCCACATCCCGCCACATTGGTAGTTACTTTCCCTAGCTCCTTAAAAAGATTTTATTCCATTTCCCTTTGACATCTAATGGGCAGTTTGAATTTCTTTTTTGTTGTTGGTGATGATCAGAAATCCCCTATTTCCCTACTTTCTCAATGCGTGGTAGCCACTAATCTACTTTCCACCTCTGTAGAGTTGCTTATTCTAAACATCTAACATAAATAGAACCATATAAACATGTCCTTTGGCTTCTTTCACTTAGCTGGGTGATTTCAAAGTCCATCATGTTGTAGAATGGACCTTTGTGTTTTTTCTAGGGAGGATATCTACTATTCATTGTATTAGACTTTGTTTCTGTGTGTCCCAAACATTATTTATGATTACCATCTATTTGTAGTTCATATTTTGCTTTCATGTAATTTTTTAACTTTGCATAGTTTGTTGAGAATTTAATGTACTCTAAGAAAATATCCTCGAGTGTCCTAAGCATGTTATGTTGGAGTACTGTGTTTCTGCCTCTTGTGTTCTTTACTTTGGGAATCAAAAATTTCATTTCCCATGTTTTATAACTTTTCTTCATATTTTCATATCTTCAGCTATTTGTCTTTCCTTCAACTAATTTCTTAGTTTATCTTTTAATTCTTTATTTTTTCTTAGCTATGTTTAATTTGTTGTTTAACTTCTATGATGAGGGTTTTAAAATGTTCAGTGATACCTGAGCATGATATCTCATGCCTTTAATCTTAGAGGCAGAGGAGGGCAGATTTCTATGAGTTCAAAGCCAGCCTGGTCTACATAGTGAATTCTAGGATAACCAGAGCCAGACCTTACTTTAAAAAACTTTTTTTTCACTAATAGTATTTAATTATTTCTGAGTATACCTCTTTATTTACTTTTGAAAAATCTTCCTAAATCATCCTAAACATTGTAAGAATTTATTTTGGAGGCTGTAGGGATGATGCTGATGCTAAGGTCCTGTTCCCAAATTGGTTCTTGATCTATTGGTGAAGAAAGCCATGGGCTATTGCTGTGCAGAAGGAATAGGCGGGACTTCTGGGTCCCTGGGAAAAAAGCAGATAGATGAAAGGGAGAAGAGAGTTCGGCATGCTTCTAATGGAGTAAAGTTGACCAGACATGTGAGGTCTTGGGTGGAGTGGCCATCTGCCACCGCTCCTACAAGCAGGTGGTCAGGGATGTAATTAGCAACTAAAGTTTAGGGCAGGTAGAAGGAGTGATGATAAGAATATTATAAAGGACACACTTTTCCAGGTGGGAGATAGTAGTGCCCAGCAATTGTGTCCAAAGGCAAGTTGAAAAACAGCAACTGTGTGCGTGTCTTTTATCTGTGGATTCAAGGGAAGCTGGGTGGGGGCTGGTAGCGTGGCCTGTTCCAGGAGTTTAGGCAGGGTAGTGCAAAGCTACATGCAACAGGAGGCCCTTACAATTAATTTATAAGTTAAATTGCTCAAGTATCTAAAATTTGCTGCATGCACATTTGCCAAGTCCTCAGGTCTGTAAACAGTTCCTCTGGATTCTTTTCTCCACAGGAAGAAGTTTCTAGTGCTTTCTGCTCAGGCCATGAACTAACTATTCTTAGCTAGCATTCATTATAATTATAATTTTTAACTTGAGTTTTTAGGAACATGTACATGTTTGTGTGTCTGTGTGTGGGTGGGGTATGTGTGTGGGTGTGGGTGTGTGTGTTCATGTGGAGGCCAGAGGGCAAGGTCAAGAGCCTTCCTCAATTGCTGTTCACTTTACGTGAGAGTTTCTTGCTGAACCTGGGCTTCTCTGATTTGACTAGACTGGGTATCCAGTGAGTCCTAAGGATCCTTCTGTCCTTATTTCCTAATGTTGAGTGTGCTGACATGCCCTGCTTTAAAATGTGGGTGCTGGAGACCCAACTCAACTCCTCATGTTTTTCCTACAAGTACTTTACCAACTAAGCTGTCTCCATAGCTCCTGAACTTTCTTGACTACACAGATAGCACACAGTTTTGATTCCTTGATCAGCAGCCATGGGATTTCAATAAAGTTATGTAACTCTTCTGAGTTTATGTTTCCTAATTATGTAGTGTAGTATTGCAATTGTGGTTTGAGTGGGAAATGTCTGCCAAAGGCTCACAAGTTTGAAACAGTTGATTCCCAGTGGGTGGCACTGTCTGGGAAGGTCATGAAGCCTTAGGACATGGTGCCTTGCCAGAGGGATTGGGGAGGGCTTGAGGCTTTCTGCCCTGGCACCACCTCTGTTTCCTGTCTGCTCCTCTGTGTGAATGCAATGTCACCAGCCAGTCTTCTGCCCCTGTCACCACACTTTCCCTGCCTGCTCCAATGTCTCTCTCTCCATGATAGACTCTATCTCTCTGAAACTGAAAGCCAAAATAAATTCTTAAATTGCTGTTGTCCAAATCTGGGTCTTCCTGTCTTCCTGTCTTCCTGTCTTCCTTCCTTCCTTCCTTCTTCCCTCCCTTCCTTCCTTCTTTCCTTCTTCTCCCTACCCCCCGCCCCGTTTCATTTTCATCATAGTGAGGCAAAAGTAATGATTGTAAAGTACCTACTTACTTTTATGTTTAGAACTAAGAACTGAGCCCAAGGCTTTATGTCTGCTAAGTAATTGTTCTCACACCAAGCTAAATTCCTAGCCTCAAATCTAATCCTTCACTAGTAGGTGTTAGTTAGCTATACTTTCTAGTCAAAGACAAGAGAGTTTCCTTTGCGCCAAGTGTTCTAGCCTGAGGAGGTCCGCACAGCTCTGCATGGAGACCCTGTGCATGACTGGGTGAAGAGAAGCATCTGTGGGGGTTGGGGAAAGGCCTGGCCAGGATCATGGCTCTTTGAAGTGTAAAGGAGGGACACTTTAGATGTGGCTACTCCTGCCTTCACTACATCCCTTCTTCAGCAGCCCTCACTGCCACAATGACCAGCTGAATCTGCTTACAGCTAGAGGATCTAATCCAGGCCTTAATAAAAGCTCCAAATTAACATCAAATTACCCAACTCACTGTAATTCCTGAAGCTTATTAAACTGAAAATGTGCAGTTTTTCTCATTGCTTAAATTCTCCAAATTCTCATTGTTTGAGGCTTCAGGGATTTGTTGTTTTTGTTGTTTTGTTTCTTTAAATTGACTTGACCATAAGTCATTAAGTTGCTCAATGTTGACACAAACATTAAAGCAACTCCATTGTTTGGGAGTCTAAAGTAAACTTCACTTTCCTCCTTGCTGCTGCTACTGCTGCTGCTGCTGCTGCTGCTACTATCAGTTATCTCTACTTCAATCATCCTGCCCTTTTCTTTTCTTTTGAAATAGAGTCTTACTAGATAGACCTGGGTGGTCTGAAACTTGCTGTATAGACCAAGCAGGCCTGAAACTTAAAGAGATTACCTGCCTCTGCCTTTGAAGGTCATCCTTAATTTCTTTACCTTTTTGTTAATTTATTAATTGTATGTGGCTGTGCCACAGTGCACATATGGAGATCAGAGGACTATCTATGGGAGTCAGCCATGTGGGTCTTAGGGAAATTCAGGCCATCAAGCTTGTAGGTAAGAGCCTTTACCCACTGTGCCATCTTGCTGGCCCCTCACCTCAATTTCAACGTGACTTTCTTCTAAAGACCTTTGTGATATTTTGTCAGGATAGAGGATAGAGGAAGGTTTAGCCAATCTGGAAGGAAGAGGAGGAGGAGGAGGAGGAGAACGAGGAAGAGGATCAGGAGTTGTATGTGGACACCAATACCTGCTTTAAGTGCTGAGACATTATACACTTAAATGTAGCCCAGACTTTTCAGACACCTGCTATCTAGTTTGAGTTACTCTGGCATCCCAGTTGGCCATGGCTGATCCTCCTATCCTCCCTATTAAGTTAAGACCCAGATGTGAGATCCTCCCCCCATTCACCTTGTCAAAAAGGACGAATTCAACCAAGGCCCCACCTTTTTTATAAGGAATCTACAAAACATCTTACCATCTTCTTGTAATTCTGTGAGTGTGAGGCCTGTCACCCTTCACCCAGCCTTGCTTCCGCACCCATAATCCAAAGACAGCAAAAGTCTCACAAACTAAACTCACTTCTAAGGCTTTGAAAAGGTCTGTGGAAATCATCCCCTGTCCTATTTTAAATGCACCACAACCCTCAGCATAATGATAAATAATACTTCTTTTCTGTCTAATGGGCAAGCATCATGCGTGATGGCACTTTACCTGAGGAGAGATGAAAGCAGGGGATAGAAGTCATCTCCAAGAGGGCAGAGAAAATTTGAAAAATCAGCAAAGTTTAACATGAAATGTTCCTAGTGGATTTCCAGAGCTACTCTCCTAATGGCTCTGTAACATATGGTTATAACTAAATCTAGCTCCGCGGGAGCAGCAGGAAGAGATGCTTCTTCAACTGCGCAGTCCTTCAAAGCAGGGAGCCTTTGTCCGCAGCCTGGAAACTCTTCCTGCAGTGCTTTCGCCTTGGTGCCTGCTGTTTGCCCAGCATAAACTCCTTTCTTTTTCTGGTAACAGAACCTTGGAGGACTTATTTGGAGGGAGAACTCTCCTAGTTGAGGGGTGGTCACATGACCCCAGTCTGGCCAGCCAAAGAGATGCTCCCATGATAGTATTTGAACCTCCAGTGGAGCCTGTCAGACAAAGATGTCAGTCATAGATTCCTTTAGGCAAGGACACCCTGAAGAGACCTCATAGGCCCCTGTCTTGGTCCCTTTGGCACAGCATGGTTTTTCCTTGTTCTTTTTAAAAGTCATTTAAAAAAAACATTTATTTATGTATTTAATGTGTGGGCACGCTACTGTGCGGGTGTGGAGGTCAACTTCAGGGAATCAGTTCTTTCCTTCTACTATGTAAGGCCTGGGGATGGAACTCCATTGTCAGGCCTGTTGGCAGGTGCTCTTACAGCATAAGCTGGCCCCATTCTATAGGTTTTTCATTAAATTCTCTTGCCCTTTAGCTGATGGTGCCAAGTTGATCTACCTTTGCTCAAGCTTGTTCATCCCTGTGTGATGTCCCTGGCTCTCCATTTGGCAGGTGATGTTCACATCCCTAACCCTCCTGCAGAAGCAAAAGACACTTCACGTATTCATAGACCTGGCAATAGCTCACTGCTCTTCCAGAGGACCTAAGTTCAGTTCCTAACCCCCATGTTAGGAAGCTCACAATTGCCTGTAACTTTAGATCCAGGGGATCTGGCTTCTTTAGGAACCTTCAAGCACACACACACACACACACACACACACACACACACACACACGCACACGCACACGCACACACTCACTGAACACCTGCTTCAGGTTGGGTTCAGAATGTATTGTCCCCTTCATGCACTACCATGTGCTGGGAAAGCTAGCCCAAGCCTGTGCTCAGAGCCCAGATTGCTGGCTCAACTAAGCCTCAGTTTCTTTATCTGCTGAAAGAGAATAGCGGCATGTATTTTTAGGTTGAGAAAATGAAGGGAGCTGCTAATTCACCAAGAAAGCATAAGACGGGTAGGGTGTGGTGGCACGTGGTGTTAATCTGTGAGTTTGAGGCCAGCCTAATAATCTACACAGTATTGCCCAAAAGAGAACTTTTCTTAAGAAAACTGTGTGTGTGTGTGTGTGTGTGTGTAATATTGGTTGGTACATCCTCATCATAGTATATCTCTCTGGGTTTCTTTTTATTTTGTCTGTCTGACATCTCTTTAAGTTACAGGACCAGACAAGTGTGCTGTTTAAATATATAAAAACAGCGATCCAGCCATTAACTGGACTTCTTTAGCACATGACACATCTTAGAGGCTTGGTAGAACCTTTGAAGTGAGATAGTTTTTCATATTTATCTCTACTGCATTCCTTTTCTCTGAACAACACATTTGCTGTGGTTCCTCTTTCTCCTATCTATCTGAACTACAACTGATCCCTCACTTCTTAGCTCTCAGCCCCCATCTTTCTCTGCCAGATTAGACTCTCTGAAACCCAGCTCTGATCTTATGATTTATACCAACTCACTGTTGCTGTGTCTTCTACTATGTGAAATCCTCTACAATATGAATCGTTCTTTATTCTCTCCTCCTGCTGAGCCCCACTGTCCCGGCCATCATCTGTCCTTCCCCGTGGGATTTTTTTGTGATTGCCATTAGTGTTTGATTCACTTATAAACCCTCCCTCACACTGGTCAAAATCCTGCCCATTCTTTATGGCCAGGAATAAATGTCACTGTCTTAGTTAGGGTTTCACTGCTGTGAAGAGACACCATGACCAAGGTAACTCTTATAAAGGATGACACTTAATTGGGGCTGACTTACAGTGTCAGAGGTTCAGTCCATTGTCATCATGGTGGGAAGCATGGTTTCACAAAGCATACAGAGGTTCCCTCTCCCCTCAACCGCTAAAGTTCATTAAAACACAACTTCAGCTCTGCCTTGTTTTAGGTAAAACAGGAATGACTCCTTGAAAATACCACCACCACCACCACTACTTAATATCGCTGGAAATGCACATCGAAGGGAAGAGGGGAAAGCTCTCTCTGGAAGGAAGATGTGTGGCCTTCAAGAAGGTTCGATATAAGGCTTTATCTCTGTTGTCACTCAACAGACTGCCAACAACCAAGTATCTAGGACTTATAATTCTGGTAAATTTCTTGAGACAGTTTTAATTGCTTGAACAGCACGGGTGTGTGGATAAGAAGCTAGACCACAAGTTGAGACTCAAATGAAGGGGATTTGTGGCTGACACAGAGCCACATTCACTTTGCCTGCCTGAGCGGTGAACATTTCAAGTGTGGGTGGCTTGGGGCATTGCATACTTTCTCAGAGTTAGTTGTTTGTCCTTTTCCTCAGAGATTTGGGGTCTATCTTAGCCTCTAGTTCATGTAGAATACTTAAGTGTACCAGTCACTTCAGGAAACTGTTGCCAGCACTTTGTATACATAATATGGATTTAGCGCCCATATCAATGGATAAAGTAAGTATTCTTTTCTTCATTTTCCTGTGTCAGATTTAGGATAGAGAACTGAATGACTTCTCCAGGATTGATTCTTCAAACACGGGTGGCATTCTGTTTTGGGTCATTCGAAAATTTCCAGCAGCCCACACTGCTTCCTGTTGTTTTTCTTACTTTCTCCTTACATATCCTTAGAACTTTTCTCTTGTCCCTACCCCACCAACCTTCCATCAACCTAAGGCATGCCCTTCCCTTTTGTCTAGGATCACAGAACACGTGACCTGTGGTAAGCTTTCCTTCTGGGCTGAACTACAAGCCATCTCAGAAAGGACTTTGAGCTATGCTATTAGTGATAGGTCATGATTCAAAGACAATTATCCATCCACAACTGGGGATTTATTTATTCTTCCTTCAGTTTCGTCAATTTTTCTTGGTGTACCTCCTAAATTTATGCTAAAGGCACATAGACGTTAAAGCTTGGTACGGCTCTCTGATGAATTGATTCCTAAATCATTATGAAATATTTCTCTTTGCCTGTGCATTCAGAGCACTCATACACGTAACATAAAAATAAGTAAATAGAAACAAAATGTCTGGGCTGGGGATGGCACTCAGTGGTAGACTGTGTGTACTCAGCCTGGGCAAGCCCTGGGCTCCATCTCCACTTCTTGTTATACAAATATGATGTACATAGCAGGCTTTTTAATGTATGGTTCATTTATTAAGTCTAATATAAGTGTTGATACAACGAGGCTTATGTCTCTCAACACATGTAGGAAGAATTTGGTCTTTCATTCTTTCTTCCTCCCTCCCTCTCTCTTTCTCCTCCTTCCCTCTCTTCCTCCCTCCTTCCCTCTCTCCCTCCTTCCCTCTCTCCCTCCCTTTTTCCTCTCTCCCTCCCTCTCTTCCTTCCTCCCTTTCTCCCCCTCCCTCTCTCTTTCTCCTTCTCCCTCCCTCTCTCCCCTTCTTTCTCTCTCCCCTCCCTCTCCTCTCCCTCTCTCCTTCTTCCTCTTTCCCTCTCTCCCTGCCTCTTTCCCTTCCTCCCTCTCTCCCCCTCCATCTTCTTCTCTCCCTCCCTCCTTCCTCCTTTCATTTTCCCTGTCACATTTCTGTTTTGTTTTGTTTCATTTGTTTGTTTGTTTGTTTTCGAGACAGGGTTTCTCTGTGTAGCCCTGGCTGTCCTCGAACTCACTCTGTAGACCAGGCTGTCCTTGAACTCAGAAATCCAAGTGCTGGGATTAAAGGTGTGTGCCACCACTGCCTGGCCTGTTTTGTTTTTTGAAACCATCTCATGGAACTGAGGCTGGCCTTGAAATCTGGGTCCACTTGCTTCCATGTCCTAAGTGCAGAGATCGCAGCCATGTGCCACCATGCTTACCTCCCCCTCTTGCATTTAGGTAGGGGACTTCTACATGCATCTCTTTAAAGCATAATTGGTGTGTTTTTGTTTGTTTGTTTGTTTGTTTGTTTTGGTTTTGGTTTTGGTTTTCCCTATCATGGCAGATAAATTGGGTTCTCCCTGACATCATTCAAGTGTTGCCTGGCAAGCATCTGGTTTGTTTGTGGTTTGTTTTTACCTGTAGCTTTTAGTCCCACAAGCAGGTACCCCAAAGAGCATCCTCCCACATCTTTCTCCTTGTTGGGCTAATACACAAGATAGCATGACTCTGAAAAAAAGTACTAAATGTTTGTGAAGTGGAGAAACATTTTTGTGTTAAATATTCACCAAGCCTAAACAGCCGAGTATGCTATTTACACTGTATTAAGATTTCACTCAGGAATTTACCGTATGCCCAGCAATACACAAGAAAATAATGACCACACCTTTATTAGCATGAGATGTTACCATGTAATTAATGTTTTTATTGATACATTTAGCTGTGCCATAACTCCTGGCATTATATTTAGTATATCTTAAAGTTTTAATGTGCCACAAGCCTCTCCCAAGAGGTGGAGGGAAAGATGAAACTCCTTATTTATTATGTAGAACATTCAAAGGAATGACTTTGTGCAGCAGAGTGGAGGATTGTTGAGGAGACCTAAGGAGGCTGAAGAATCCTCGAGTTGTCTCCTGAAGATCACAATGAACCCAGCATAGATTGTTCTACGGTTCACCCTTCAAAACCTCACACCAAATCTATATTCTGCTTCATCCTAGGGCTTTGTCTCAAAAGGAATTGCACAATGCAAATTTTGATGCACCTAAGGGACAGCTATGTGCTTAGAATAGTGATCACCCACCTCCCCATCCATGACATCAGGGGAAATGAAAATCTTTGCTAATTAGGCACCTTCGTAATAAGGAAACATAATGATTTCTATTATGCAATCGAGTACAAGCGTTTACTTCATTATAAACTGCGATTCTTCTTTGTTATGAGAAAGTAAGAATTAATTTTATTTTCGGATCAATAGTTGGTGCGCCGAGTTAATAGAAGTGGAATTTTAATATAGTAAAAACACAGCAAATTAGGCCGCTGGGGCTTGGGAACATCTTTCTAATCAGATCGCATGTCCACTGCCAGGTTGCATAAGTCAGAGCAGGCTGGGCTCTGGAGTGTTCTGGATGTGGGGATGCTCTTGGTAAAGCAGCCTCCTGAAAACCATGAAGGATGGGATAGTGAATGCACGCTTTCATCTCGGAGACCTGCCCCATAAAACTGGTGAGGTTCTGAAATGTGTTTTCTCAAGGGGGCATAATGCACATTTGCTTTCTGCTGGGCGGGCTGAGCCAATAATGATTGCAATCAATAAGAAAGTCTTTCATCAGTAGAGTTTTATGATAGCAGCTTTAAGGGTCCCCAGACATGAGATGAACTCAGTTAAATTTTATTGGTAATTTACCAGATATACGTCATGAAATCTACCCAGAGAACTTCAGAATTCATTTTCATTTTCAACCATTGAAAACCTCCAAAGTCTACAGGAGACTCAAACCATTTTCACTCTGGCCAGCACCTTAGGATGCCAAGCTATGTCAAATAGCTCCTAAACACCCATTCTTCATCTCTCACAAGGACACTAGCTGACATAAAGGCTTGATCCCAAACTCAGCTCTCTTCTTTACCTGGCTTCCTCTAAAATCTACACATAAAGGCTTATTGGGGTGTGCCCTGCCCTGCTCCAAGGTCCTATGGATTGAACTTAGGAATTCTCACATGTGAAACAATCATATTCTACCTTTGAGCTGCACCCCTATGCCAAGACTGATCAAATGCCTGTCCTCAGAGTGATGTTTTTGGTGGCTAGGGAAACTTGGGGAGTTGGGGTGACCCTAAAACAATATAGGTTATTGTCATTACTTTTGTTTGCCCATCAGAACATGATGGTAAGACACTATTGTGGAAAAGACCACTACTTTGGCCACAGGACAATGGAGAAATCAGGTTGGTACTGACACAAACAGCTTTCTGCCTGCAACCAACCTTCATAGTACTGGAAGATGCTATACAGGCTCCTGGGAGGAAAAACAGGTATCAACAGTTGCCTACTTGTGAACTGTGTGGCCTACAATAACAACCATGTGATGAGCATACCCAATGTTTCTATAGGTGCACAACTGTTGTGTGGGTAACCAACAACACCTGAGTGGAATTTTTTAATGATTTATTTATGTGTGTGAATGTTTTGCCTACATGTATGAATGTATACCACATGTGTGACTGGTGCCTGAGAGGGTCAGAAAACAGTGTCAGATCCCTTAGAACTGAAATTATAAATAGTTGTGAGCCACTATGTGTATGCTGGGAACAGAACTCAGATTCATTACAAGAGAAAAGGGTGCTCTTATCCACTGAGCTAACTCTTTAGCTTCTCTAATCTGGTTGAAGGCTCACTCCACAGAAAGAAACACATTCCTGCTACCATAAATCTGACCAAAATCCATGGCTTGGGAAATCATAGGCCCAAGAGTGAACTTACTACTATTATTTTGCTAAATGGGCGCAGTATCAAATTGCTCTCTAACTCCATATCTCTATACCCATGGATTGATGTAACCATCAGACTTCATCAGGAAACTTACTCTGTTCAGTAAACACAGAAGGTCACATATGCTGGAAGTGCAGATGTGACATCTCTGTCACACCTCCTTGTCTGAGAGCTGAGGCAGGAAGAAGGAAGAGGAGGCAGGAAGAGAAAAGAGGCAGAGATCAGGAGAACCAGAACAAAACAGCATCTTACAGGGATAGCTGGATAAGGTTCATCTGCATCTATTTTCTGTTATAATAGCAGAATATACATAATAATGTAAAAAGAGAAAGGGGGTTTGCTTATAGTTTGGGAGGCTTTAATTCATGGATGATTGACCCCATTGCTTTGGGGGACACAGTTACTCACAAACTCATAGTAGCTGTGGTTGTCTGCACACGACCTGAACAAGATCAAGCCAGTCACCATTCCAACATAGAAGGCAAACAGCTCCCAAGCCCACACTCCTAGCTGAGGAACTAGTGAAGTTGATGGCTTCCAAGGGAGAGAGAATTAGTTTTCTTTATTGGCATGGCCAATATAAATATTACTGGCATGAAGTTGAGAGACGGCGGGGGTTGGAGGGGGGCTATCGGAGGGATTCGGAGGAAGACTTTAGGGGTGAATATAATAATAAAAAAAACTGTTGGAGTGCTTTTAGAAAAAGAGTTGGAACCAAAGGAATGTGTTAGGAGCCTTGGAAGAGATTTAGGAACTTCAGTCTCTTCCTCTTTCTTTTGCTTTCCGGTGAATGGGTTTCTTTTCCCATACTCTTACCCACCACAATGCATTTTCTTAGTACTGGCCCAAAGCCATGGGGCCAACTATCCATGAAGTAAAACCTCTAAAATGGTGAGGCAAAGCTTCTATTTTTATGTTATTATGGGTATTCCAAAGGATATGGACCTAATCCAGCTGTCCTTGTAAGTGGGAGATTTCCTAGTTTTAATAGTGCCTTCAGTTAAATTCTAGCTAGTTTCATAAAACTTTCAAGAACTCACTAAACACTTCCAAATGGTTTTTGAGCGGCCAATGCTTTAGACATGTATTTCATGTATGTCTGTCTTACAAGGATATTTTCGGGTGAGTACTTCTCTTTTGCAGAGGAGGAAGTTGAGGCTCAGCAGAGTTGAGCAGCTTGCTCAAAGTCATACCAACTATTAATAGTACATGGTAGATGAAGGATAGAGGGCATCTGTGTCCTCAAGACCCAGAATATTACAAAACGCTATCTAGTTTCATAAGAGAAGTTGCACATTGTATATTGTACCTTGGCTGTTCAGTCTAGCCAATCAGTGAATGACTATGTTTAAAAAGATAAGGTGGAAAATGATCCAACAAAAAAATGTCAACCCCTGGCTTTTTCATGTATGCACACATGTGCATGCACTCTTGCATGCATCTCTCGCTGTCTCTCTCATGCATGCACACACTCCAGCTCCTGGGGAATCCAGCACCCCTAGTACCTGCTGACACCTGTATGACACATGCACATACTTAAACACAGATACACACATGCATATAATTCAGAAGAAAATTCTGTGCTGGTGACATGGCTTAGGACAAAAAGATGCTTGCTGCTAAACCAGGATGCCCTGAGTTCAGTCCTGGAGACCCTCACAGTCAAAGAATTGAACAAACTCCAGAAAGTTGGTTTTTGACCTCCACATGTACACTGAGGCACATATTGATTGCATGCATGCACACATGTGCGAGCACACACACACTATCAATTGATGAATAAATAAATAAAATCTTTAACAAAGAGTACAATAAAAAGGGTTTATGTTCTGACTGGATGTTTAGGACAAAACAATTCTTTAAATTCAAGCTGTCTAGATTTTTACAAATGCTTAAAAAGTTTATATTCAGTATGGGGACTAGTTGGAATCAGAAACATTAAATATAACTGATCTTAGAATATATTAAAAATAGAAGAGAAAGATGCCACTGCCTGATGTGTAACCTAGCCATTCCCAATATTAAAGCTTTATGTCCTCTCATAACACTCCTCTCAGGAGAAAACCATTTGAGCACAACATCAAGGCAGGAGGGTACACAAGAGTAAAGTTATCCCTTGCCTGCAGAAGAGGAGACATTTTAAAGCCATCTATTCCTCTGGCCATTTCTGTAATAAAAGTTGCATGATACTATGTGGTTGAATTGAAATACACAGCAGCAGGGTCTCTAACAGCCAGTTGAGGGATAATGATTGGTCAGATACTAAAGTGGACCTCAAGCTGTCTGTTTCTGTGATTTCTGGTTTTCTTTTCTTTTTAAATGATGGAAATTGAGACTGAAATATAAAAAAGAGGAAAGGAGAAGTAGAACACTAAGAGGTCTAAGTCTGGGCTTTTGTGTATCTATAACCCAAGTAGACAATTCTAGAAGTTAGGTCTGGTTCTGCCTCCCAGCCTCATGCTCCTAGAAATAAGACTCAGACTCAAAATATATTTACAAATACCTTGGCCATATAGGAAGGCTCCTCTCTGACTAGATCATAACTTAGATAAACAATTATTTTAACCTATGTTCTACCCTGTGGCTGACTACTTGTACTCAGGTACCATGCATCCGTCTCATCACATCTTCCCAGGCTCTTAATATCTTCTGCCCTCCCTTCCTCTTTGTTTCCCCAGCCTTGAGGTGAAGGAGTATGATACAGTTGTACCTTTTATGAATGAACACTCTGTAGACTCTTGTTTTCTGCATTTTGACCAGTTGTGTTTCTGTGATAGCCCCCTGCCTATCCCCCACCCCCAATACTATACAAAGAAACTTCTCTGGTGAGCTCTGAGAGCTCCAGACCTCAGACAGAGAGATACAAATTCAGAGGTAAGTTTGCTACTACATCCACTTAGAAAAATAATGATGGTGGGTTCACAAGTTCTGTAATGTGGATGGTGATAAAAGATTCACCTCTAAGATCTTCTGTCCCACACACACATGCACACACACACACTCACACATATGCATGCTTTCTTATACATGCATGTACACAAACACACACTCATGTTGTTTTGACATTTTGCTTCTTTATACAAATGGGTCAATTCAAATTGGCTGATTTTCTCTTTATTCTTGGTCTCATGCTGTTTGTTTCTGTGCCTGGTGTCTTTCTTCTGCAATTCAGAGATTATGAGTTTTCCCTTTCTGAATGCTGGACACTTTTGTATTCCTATATAAAAAATTCTCTTCTCTTATGGGAGTGCGGGGATTGAACCAGGGTCTCATAAGTGCTAAGCACATGCTTTATCCTAGACCTCTGTGTGTATATTTTTGAACTTTTAAACTAAAATTCAGCTAACTAATTTGACAAATTCTGATCCTTTCAGGCTTTGTGTTTAACCATCTCTTAGGCAAGACCTAGAATTTTAACCAAAGGAGGGCTTTTGCCCCACTGTGAAGAAACTGTCTCTACAAAGTGTCCCATGATTTACGAGGGCTGGCCTGGCTGGTAGGAACGGAATGTCCTGGCCTTGAGAACTCTCTACAGACTATTTTCTCCTTCTAGGAGCTTCTTTTCCCAAACTCAAGCAGTTTCTTCACCTCTGTGCACTGATCAGGGCTCAGGTAGAGCCTAAGGGTGCCAGATATGCTGGCACACACATGTAACTTCAACATTCAGGAGGTTGAGACAAGAGGATGATGAATTCGAGGCTACCCACATAACAAACACTACCACCAAACCCAACTGTAGGCATAGATTTTTTTACAATCTACTTTTAATAAGGGTTCAACCTCTCCTCTAGCCCACCATCCAGCAGAGGGAGTGGAAGAGAAAAGTTATTAGGATAAGTAGGAGGTAGACCTTTTCAGCAATAGTTCTTTGGGGGTGAGCTCGATCTTCCTGTAGTAAACAGCAAACACAGCTCAGCAGCTGCAGAACAGTCCTCTAGGCAGGCAGACACCAGGCACGAACCAGCAGCTACAGTCCAGTCCTTTCAGCAAGCGGACACCAGGCAGCTGTAGTTCAATCCTGAAGAAACCGGCAGGCTTGACAACCCTCCTGAGGCAATGCCACAGAAGAGACAAGCTGCTGTAGGAACCTCATGAGCAGTTCTTGGCTGGGTTTCTCTCAATGGCGTTATCACACGTTGAACTCAACAATGCTATGTAAGGTGAACCAATACATGCTTGTCTTCAGCAAAGAATAGCAAGGCAGAACAAAAGCCAAGTGCTCTTCTCACTGTCTGTGGGGTCATATTTATACTTCATCAAGGGTCCTTTCACGTGTTTGCTATAGGAAAACATCCTTTCACTTGTGTCTGCTTCAGGAAAACTGTCTTTCAAGTGTTTGTTTTAAAAAGACATCTTTTCACCTGTGTGCCCCAGCAAAACATCATTTGACATAACTAACTTTCCAAAGAACTAGAAGTTTCCACTTCACCCAATCAGCCAACCTGCGAGGGGCTCCTCAGTGCGTCTGTTAAGTTCTTTATGTCTTCTTTGGTGTTCTGGCAAGTGGCTCCTCAGGAAGTCCAGCTCTTCCCAACTCTAGGAGAGCTTTTCCTGTGAGGTAGGCTCTCCAGGGAGTAGGCTGAGATAACAGTGAGCCTCATCTTGCATGTTTCCTCTCTCTGGGATCACTGCTCTTCATTCACCTGAGTCTTCAAAACCATTGCTCCTCCTTGTATTCTGCCTTTGTTATTATTGCTATCTAGACACAGAGTAGAACAGATCGCTGCTCTACTGTCATGACTACAACAGACTATAATTCTCAGTGAGTGTGTTAGATTTTATTATTTTAATTATGTGTGTTTATATTGGTGGGTGGTGTGCTTGTGTAGTATGTACATGTCAGTATATGACTTCAGTGGCCAGAAGAGGGCATGAGATCCCTTGAGACTGGAGTTACAGGCAGTTGTGAGCTGGGTGCTGGAAACTGGACTCATAGCCTTTGGAAGAACAGTACATAGTCTTAATCACTGAGCCACTCCTCCAGCCAGTTTCACCATAGTTTTAAGAATTTGTTGAATGTGTAAATGAGATATGATTTTAATGGAATCCATTGCTTAATAATTTTCTTACTGTCCTTGTGATGGGAGCTTCTTAAATGATTGTAACTGAAAATTATTCTATTATTGAAAAGCATGATCAAGAGAGAACAGTGGACTCTGGGGACTAAAAAACCATTTGACTATTTTGTCAAAATGTCTTATGTTAATGAATGAATACATAAATTAATAAATCTGCCCTTTTTCCTGTCCTTCTGTTCCTATGCTAAAGATTCCAAATTCTGAGTTTGGTTGGTTCCAGCTTAGACTAAATATTCTTGTGGTAGCTTGGGAATGCAAAGATGTCTTGGGTAACAACCACATTAAGGCAAGAAGAGAAAGCTCTAAAAAGGAACAGGGCTGCTCTTTCCAAACAAGGGGTAGGAACTGTACACCTCACCAAGTGTCTCCTGCTGTGGGGATCCAGGACGATGCTTCTTAGATGACTTCAGTATAAAGTTTTATTGCCTGTGGTACTGTGGAGGAGGAGGTAGACCACTGCTGGTCACTGTTCACTGTGTACTAAAGCTGCTTCTACTGTGCGAGGCCCCTCAAATGTTTGCTGGCTCATCCTAGTCTCAGAACTTCTGCTACACATACTGAACTCTGTTTTGAATTTCTAAAACAGTTCCACTATATAATGTATTTTAATATTAGGTGGTTACAGAACAGGGTGAGCTTGGAGGCCTCTGGTCTGGGAACTAGGCCAGGCCGATGGGTTGGGCAGAACACACGGTGTGAGGGTAAGAGGTTATGAGGGAGAAGGTTCAGAAAGGACAGTCAAAAAATGTGGGGAGTGTGTGTGTGTGTGTGTGTGTGTGTGTGTGTG
>NW_022196903.1:47335358-47335947 GCF_008632895.1 Mastomys coucha
CAGAAGGTATAGTTAATTTCTAGGCTTAAGGTTTTGGTAGCAGATGATCCTAATATGTATAGATAGAAATTGAGACTAAGCACATTAGCACATTGAGCCTTGAGGCCCAAGTAGAGAACCTAGCAAGATGGGCACTGCATTCTGCACTGGACCCCACACTCATGGGAGACATTAGCTCCATGATGCCTGGTGAGGAAGGACTATGAATTTACCTGTGGTTGGTGATTACAGTATCAGTCTATGGGTACCATACTGTTCCAGCATCCATTTCATTCAGTCTTGTGTGTTAGGACACCTGGATCCATGGTGCTATTTGTAGACTTGCATTTTATATGTAAAACAAAACATTTTGTGCAAAACAGACTTCATCTCATTCTTATGTACCTTTGTAGAGATTTAAGAAAAAAAGGATAAGATAACTAACAGATTATGTATCGACTCTTTGTTTTGTGGAAATGCACAGAAAAAAATTGTTTTTCTTTTTTTCATTGATTCAGCTCATACGATTTGGGGGCTCTGTATGGGTGGATGCCAAAGTGCCTCAGTGTACCCCTTATTCTCTCCTTTTTTTTTTTTTTTTTTTTTTTTT
>NW_022196903.1:47335970-47370546 GCF_008632895.1 Mastomys coucha
TTTTTTTGGTTTTTCAAGACAGGGTTTCTCTGTTTAGTCCTGGCTGTCCTGGAACTCACTCTGTAGACCAGGCTGACCTCGAACTCAGAAATCCACCTGTCTCCTCCTCCCAACTACTGGGATTAAAGGTGTATGCCACCACCACCCAGCTCCTCATTCTCTTTCTCAGCAAACACCTTTTATTGAAAATGTAAGACATTTGTGTATTATGTTTTCAGTAAAGAAGACATACCCATAATCCACCTTGTGAATGTATGGTGTAGATCCATGTGCCACTCAAATGCGCCTCAGGGAAGACCTCGCTGCTGTGAAGGAGTACATCTGACCATCTAACAGCTCTGCTGTTAGTGCTTCTGGGTCTACTCAGGCTCCTGAGCTGAGGACTAGACAGTGGCTCCCGCCAATGGTTGAGCATGACTTATACAAAGGCCTGGTCCTCTTTGCCTTTCTTGGAACTGTTTTAATGACCCATCTCAGCTGTGAACTCTCAATGAGCAGGCAGAAGTTTTACCAGCTCCCCACAGTGACCTGACAGCTCTTCTTGAACAGGTCCAGTCCCTCTTCTCCTTCTCCTAGATGTTTCTTCCCAAAAGGTCTTTGTTCTAACTTCGGAACACAGCTATTCTCTTGATGTGACAGTGTATGTGCTGCCTGCCTTTCAGGACCACTGCTCTGACTCCACACCAGGAGCCTGTATGTTCTGCGGCTGTACTTTGGATAAATAGCTCTTTGGGGCTGTCCGACTGTTTCCTCAGGAAGGCACAGCATTCACATTCCTTTATGGTTGGTTGTGGTGTGGATTTTCAAGAGTAAATGCTTACAGTTAAAGAACGATTATTCCTAATTATATGTATGTGTGAGTGTTTGTGTATGTGAGTGGCAGTGTCTGGAGAGGTCAGAGGCTCTAGAGACCCCTAGAGGGGAGTTACAGGTAGCTGCATGCCTTCTGACTAGGGTACTGTTACCCTCTGGTCCCTGGCATCCGTTACCTAATCTCTTAAGCACTAAGCCGTCTCTCCAGCCCAGCTTACAATTTTTCAATCTTCCTACCCTGAGATTCTGTCTCTGATGATCCTTCCCCTTCTCACATATGAGCACACCATGCATGCCTAGAACAACAGAATGAATCTTCTTTACCTTAATTTTCAATCCAACAAAGGATAAAGATATATAATCCTGAAATGACATAGACCAGCCAGGACAATAACAGGTAAGGCCAGGACAGACTGCAGTCATTGCTGTTTCCACTTGTCTCGGGCTTACCACTGTTTTCTACTTTAACTTCCTCTAGATCTGAGCCTCCAGGGACAGATCAACCTTTAAGCTTATTGCAGAGGACAAGGACTAGTTTCAGACAACCACAGATGGATCATCAATAGCGCCATGAGTGTTAAGTGGATCTTTCCAGAGCTTCAGTTTAATCAATTCCCAAGCTCTGCCCTAGAGAAATGAATATCTTATCACAATTCTCCCCTCCACTCAAAGTTTTTCTTCTCTCTTTAATTGCTTTATAGTTCATTAGTAGATAGGAAAACTCCATTTCATAAGCTCCTGCTAGCCTATGACTTCACTCATTAACTACATTGTTTAAAGAATTTGTTTTGATTTTTACTCTAATACTCGACTTAAGAGTGCACTTCAAAACAATAAAGGGAAATGTGAAGTCATTTCTATTCCTTACAGACACTGGTGAGTCCTGTGAACAGCCCTGGTGAGGGGTCTCATAGTTGCTGTCCATCTTCATAAATAATTTTGAAAAGATAATCTCCATTCCTTCTATAGGCAGACTGGCTTGCTGGAGATTACTGCTTGTCACATATGATTTTATTTCGAACTCTGGATGCTAAAATACTCATTCAGAATAGTTAGTTTGCTTTTCCTCCCTACTCCCAAAAAGCCCTTACCAACATGGAAGAAATATCAATGAATCAGGATTCTTGTACTTTCAAATGTCATTTTTTTTTCTTTAATGAAAGGATGAGTCCATATAATTGACCAGCTGATCAGTTGTCTTCATCTGGGATATGCGAAGGAAATCAAATGCTGTCTTGTTTTCTGTTAAGAAATGCGAATGCTATACATAAACAAACTTATATCAAAGACTTGTATATCAGTGTATTTCAAAATCTAAATGACATGTATTTTCACTCAAATATCTTAGAATTGTTTTGTGGCTATTATTTTAGAGAAAGCATATTATTTATTAATCTGGGTAAATTTTCTTGAGGCATGAACTGAAAGCCACAGTGAAGTTTTGCAGCATGTAGTGGAGTTGTGTTTAATTAAATGTGCTTAGAATATGGACTGACTTTTCAAGAACATTAAAATGAATCCCCTCTTAGCACAGCTTCATGGATGGAAAAGCCAAGGTGATGGATGATCTTGGAAGGATTTTCTAGTTCCCCCACCTGGTTATCAGTGGCTTTTTACTCTGCCCTACTTTTCTGCACTCTGGGTAGCCTGGACTATTGATTTTCACAGACCATCAACGTCCTGACCTGCAATTTACCCATCATCCGTAAAGAAGCCATCGCCCACAAAGGGACACTTCATTTCCCTCACCATCAATGAATTTCTATGTTAGCATCCACACACTGAAAAAACTATCCAAGCAACATCTACTGGAGGAACGGGATTCTCAGCAGCCTTCAGGGAGTGCAGTCATGAGAGGGAGCTGATGCAGTACCACAGGGAGAGGACAAAGCTAGGGACAAGCCAAGGAGGGACCTTTAACCCACACCTGTAGGAGGTTGGCCAAGAGAATGCATAGAGGCCCCTCTGCCAGAGAGAGTACCATACCCAACAGCCACTCCCCTAGACTGTAAGTCAGAGTACTGTTAGATTTATCGTGGGAAGAAAGAGAGAAACTAAGACATTTCTGGGGAAATAGTGTTGTTGTTGTTGTTGTTGTTTTAACAGAGAGCTGGATCTATAATTTAAAACCCCCAGAAGGTTCTGGTGGGACAAATACCCAGTGGGAAGTATAGAAATGCGGCGTCTCTTTCTGCCTCTGCTATGACCTACTTGAGGAGTCCCAGTAAGTCACAGAAACTCTCTTATCCCCAGATATCTCTTATCTTCACATGCATAGTAAGGGGTGGGGCCTGATAGAGTTTTAGAGGAGTCTGTGGCTCTAGGAAGCTTTGAGCACTGTCTATTGCACAAGGAAACTAAATGCATAGCAGTTGCCTCCATCAGAGTTGGGTTGAGAATTAATAGAGCTAAGTTAGGAAGGCCCCGGCAGCTCGGACTTCCCTGTGACTTCCTTTCTTTTTCTAAAGAGAATAAATGCTTATAATTTATTGTGTTTTAACCATTGCATTCGGACACTCAAACAGTGCTATGGCCTATATGTTATCCTTTTGAAAAATGAGGGAACTGGGGCCCGCAGCAGTTGAAGTATTTGAAGTATTTGTCTTTCCTGTCATACATGGGAAGCAGTAGTGTGGGGTTGGGACTTGAATGTATACAAAGCCAAAGTCTTACTTCTGCCCATTATGCCAAAAGAGCACATTCTTTTTAGAAAATTCCTTCCCATATAAGGCAATGTACAGTCAAGAAGACACGCTTATAGAGAGAAGCCCTCAGGATCTTCCCCACTCCCCAAGAAGCCCCTCATGTGTTGATTTGCTGGCTCATTGTCATCTTAGATTTCAAAATCAGAGCGTTTTGTTTTTAGGAGTTGAAGCTTGGGTTGTTGGATGAAAAGGAAACTAGGGGAGAGAGCTGATTGAGTAATTTCTTAGAGACACCGAGGGCCTTTGCTTTGATCCAGAAGCAGGGTGGAGGTTACCTCCCAGAAGTCTTACCATTTCCTAAGTATTTAGCAGGAGAGTCACATGGCACGCCATGCAAACCACAGCAATATTCCTCAACAAATTCCAGAAGGCTCTTTTATGTAAGGATTAAGATCGAGCTTTGTGGAATTTCCAAACTAGACTTAAAGCAGGCTGGACTTCACAAGTACAGAACCGAAAGACATTTCTAGATCTAGCATGGCTTTAATGGTCCAAGGACTTGCAGTGTGTGAACCCTTATCCTAGGGTTCCAGCTGGGAGCCTGACTCAGCAGTCAGGATGTCTGTTCTTCTTTATGTCCGTTTGTAACCAGACCAATATGCTAATGATTATTTTCCTCTATTTACTCTTTAAACAAGTTGGTAATTTTTGTTTCATTTTTGTTTAGTCATAATTTAGCCCTGGCCAGGGTTCCCCTGTGTAGTCCTAGCTGGCTTCAGTCTTGGACTTCTGCCTCAACCTCTCATCTGTTATGATTACAAATGTCTGTACGCTTCTTGATTTCCCTTTATACACCATTACATTCATATTTGTTATACTAACTATCTACATGAATCCATGTTGCCCTAATAAAACCCCCAAAGAACTATACGAGTTCTTGTGTCTGGTGACAACATGAATCTTGCTAGTCTTCAAGGTCCTTCCTACCAGATCAAAGTGGATACACAATTCAGCATGGGCATGATTTATGATCTGGAATGGAATGGAAGTACAAGTTGGGCCATCACCAGGGGAGCCATTGGTCCCGTTTAGAAAGGTATGGGGATCATAATCGTCTTAGTTTTTATGACTAATATTGATCTATCTGGAACAGCCTTTCTGTATACGAAATCTGTTGGTCAATAGCTCTCCTGGATGAGTTTTTGGGGTGCTAGTTCAGGTTAGTGCAATTTTAGAAGGAGTTCTTGCTAGAGCTTTTGATATAATAAGGTGCATCTTGAATGTCTAAGAGGGAGAAAAGGAATTATGTTTTCCTTAGTGTGGCACAGGCTGCCTTTGGCATAACTATAGCCCCAGCACATGTCATAGTTTGAGGGATGCTTTCTCTGAGCACCTGTATTTCTTTGGCCAAAGACTACTTGTACAGGGTGGGCTATGGGAATGAACAGGACCCCATACCAGGCCAACTCTAAGAATGAGAGAATAAATACCTCTTAAAGAAGTACTCAACCAAACATAGAGGAGATGGCAGATTTTCCTCTTCCTCTGTGGTAACTGGCTTGATGATGCACCTTGTACTGGGTCCCTAGCCTTCTCTGCTGATAGTGTTTCCTGGGTCCCTTCCCTAAGTAAACCACCTATTCCTTAACACCTGACTTAAAGTGTGCTTTAGATGAACCCAACCCCAAACTTTCCTTTTTATTTCTGACAGGAAAGTACATAGATTAGTATCTATTAAGTCCCTAGAAATATTGATCTAAGGAACACAGAAGCTAGGGAAAATGAGTTTTGCCTCAGTAATAGAATTTCCTGAGATTTGTTGATAGTAAAATGTATAGGGTAAGCGTTCCTTATTTCTTCATGGGTAGTATATGACAATGTTTAAATCCTGGCCATGTAACCATTCCATGTTTATCTTATCTCTTTATTACTCTCTTCCTGAAATGCAGGTTTATATTACATTCTTTCATATTACTACATCTCACAAGAAAGACACCAGAGAGCATTTTTCTCAGTGAGATTGTAAGACCTGATTGTGTTTTGAGCCTTAGATGTCATTTTGGGGATTCTATGAACTATTGCACACATGTTTGTGATACTAACAGACAATACAGTTTGATCCATGAGTATAAGAATTTTTTTCCACCATGTGACTTAGAATCATAATGTTTTTCCAGGACAATGTGTATTTTCAAAATTTTCAACAAATAGGTTCTCTGATCTACAACTGTTAATCACATGGTAGTTTTTAAATACTGAGGTAATTTTTTTTTTCATTTTGTTCTTTGATTTTTCTTCTTCTTCTTTTTGTCGTCATCTTCTTCCTCTTCCTCTTCTTCTTCTTCTTCCTCTTCCTCTTCTTCTTCTTCTTCTTCTTCTTCTTCTTCTTCTTCTTCTTCTTTCTCTTCCTCTTCCTCTTCCTCTTCTTCTTATTCTTATTCTTATTCTTTTCTTCAAGATTTATTTATTTTATGTATATGAATACACTGTAGTTGTACACAGATGGTTGTGAGCCTTCATGTGGTTGTTGGGAATTGAATTTTTAGGATCTCTGCTTGCTCCAGTCAACTCTGCCCACTCAGTCCCTGCTTACTCTGGCCCAAAGATTTATTTATTATTATAGACAAGTACACTGTAGCTGTCTTCAGATACCCCAGAAGAGGGCATCAGATCTCATTATTGGTGGTTGTGAGCCACCATGTGTTTGCTGGGATTTGAACTCAGGACCTTCAGAAGAGCAGTCAGTGCTATTACCTGCTGAGCCATCTCACTAGCCTTGACTTTTCTTTCTTTCTTTCTTTCTTTCTTTCTTTCTTTTTATTAGATATTTTCTTTTATTTACATGTAAATTTCTCCTTTCCCAGTTTCCCCTCCAAAAAACAAACAAACAAACAAAACCAACAAAAACAAACCCCTGTTGCCTCCCTCCTCCCCATCTGACTTTTTTTCAAGACAGGTTCTCAGTATGTAACTCTGGTTGTTCTCAAACTTACTATGAATCTGTAGTCCAGGCTGGCCTTGAACTCATTCTGCACCTCTCTCTCAAGTGTGTGTCACTTCACCTGGCTCTGAAGCGATTTTATATTGAGTTCTTAAGATATTTAGAGAAGTATGTATAAGGGAAAGTAGAGTATATTTTTAAGGAATTTCACATTTCACAAATATAATCTTACAATTTTAAGACACTCAATTTAAGATATATTCAACTATTTTAAAGGCTATTCCATTAATATACCTACCCAGGAAATACCAACCCAACTGTGCTGAATACTAAGAGAAATTTATTCTTATCACATCAAAGCCAGGAGTTCAGAACTTGGTGATGGCTGGATTAGCTGGTACACTCACTTACACTCCGGCTATTTCTGTGTCATCTTCAATGTGTTGGTTTCTACTTGAGGCTAGCTTACTTTGAGAAGATGGGGGGAAAATGAGTGATTTTTCTAGTGTGCTTCTTTATCCAAGCCATCCTGAGAAGGTCTCCGTAGACTTCCCCTTAAGTTCATTGTGCTGAATGGTGTCATGTGCCTCTTACTAAACCTACTGTGGACCTGAGGGCATTGCCTTTATTGGCTTGATCTAATCCAATTTTACTAATGAACTTCATAGAGAAAGGGAAGTCCAGATACAAATTCAAAGTTCTCAGCAAGGAAACCCAGTAGGTCTAACTGTTGGCTGGTCTCAGTTCTGCAACCACTCTCTATTCTATTTATTTTGGGATGGCCAATGCAAAGTTCACAGAGAACTTTGCTCTGTGATAGCCATTCAGGTAAAGAAACACAGCCATTAAAGGACCAGCAGCAATGTTCTATCATCCTGTGACAGGAACATGGTTACTAAGCATCATGAGGTAGTCTTCCAAACTCCAAACATGGATTTTGTTGCAGAGAGAGGAAATGAGTGTGTGTGTGTGTGTGTGTGTGTGTGTGTGTGTGTGTGTGTTATGTTCACATCTGGCCAGTGAGCCCCAGTGTCTGCCTGCTTCCATAGTCTCTTCATTGGGATTGCATGTATACCACACCAAGCACAGTGGATTCTGGGGGATAGAATTCAGCTTCTTATGCTTCCAAAGCAAGCACTTGCCAACTGAGGCCTCTCCCTGGCCTAGATTATGTGAAGAACATTTAAAATATATTCTGTTAATACATTTCAAGCTTGCGTTACTTATTATTTTCACTTACCATGTTATAAGGAAACAAATTTTAAAAGTATTTTATGTGTATGGCATTTTGCCTGCATGTATGTCTGTACAACACCCATGTGCAGTTCCTATGGAGACCAGAAGAGGGCATCGGATCTTGTGGTACTGGAGTTGTACACGGTTGTTAGTTGTCATAGACGTGCTGGGAATTGAACCCAGGTCATTTGGAAGAGAAGCCAGTGCTCTTAACCACTGAGCCATCTCTCCAGCCCACGAAGACATTTTTAAAAAGGGACAAAAATTATACAAGGGAAATCTTCACACCAGTCTTGGCCATGGACTGGCAGAGGTGCTAAGGAAAAACAGATGGGAGGAATATTGCTAATGCTTATGTCTTCAATGTAATAAAGCTGATTTATTAATGACTCAGAGAAGCCTAGTCTCTCCCAATGATGCATTGGCATGCTCGGGAGAGGATGTTATATAATGAGTTATGATTGCCTTTTCTCCCAAGTTCCAGATCAGAAAAACAGGACTATGTTATTGTGAGACTAATGGAAGAGTATGTTGATTGGTACGTTGCTGTTGTCATAATTATTTTGATTTTTTTTTTGAGACAGAGTCTCACTATGTAGCCCAGTGTGGTGTAGCATTTGCTACAAAGTCAGTCTGGCCTTGAACTGTAATCCTTCCATTTCCATCCAACTGCCAGGATGGCAGGCATGTGCCACTGTCCCCAACTGGCTTGTTGACTTGTGTCTTAACACAGCTGGAAATCAAAGCCCTTGTCTCTCTGCAGGTCAGCTTCCTGTGTTATGACAAGGTTTTCACTGGGTCTGACTGTGTTTGAAGTCTTGGTCACCTACATGAGTTCTATTTTGCTTAAACACGCACGTGTCTTAGACCTCCACATGGCCTACCAGAAACTGATCTCATACTAATTAGTAAGTTGCTGTGACCTATTCCCTCATCTCTTCAGAGCCTGAATTATTCATCTCCTGCCTCGGTGCAGGGCTCCAGATGCCCATGCTGAAAAGAGTTCTGTTGACCTTGAGAATTTGTGTGTGTTATAATACGGATGTCATTAAAATATCACATTTACCTACTGAGAACAACATTATACTATTTATGAAACCATATAATTTCAATGACTAAACTCAGCAAGATTTTATTGCTCTCTCCACCTGTAATCACAGAAGTGCTGACTCATCACTGGGGGACGTTGCTCACCGGTGTGCAGCTTTCCCAAACATGGGCAGTGAGCCTTGTTTTTCATCATTTCTATGTAACCTTTTTTTTTTTAAAGCAGTTAAATAGCCTCTTTCTAAAAGGTTATAATTAATTAAAGGTTCAAATTAACACCAGGAAACTTTCATGTTACAAAATTCTCAGGGCCTCCATGGTTAGAAAGGACTATATTTTTAATACCATCATGATAAATTAAAATTCATGGATGCCTTTAAAATTTTTATAGGTATTTTAACAGTCAATTTCACTTTCTCTAAAGATATACTAAAAGGAGACTTCTTTGATGTACTGAAGTGATTTCTTCCCTATTTCCTGACCCACAGTTCTGGCTTCTATTATTTATTTCATAACACATGCAGCCACACACACACTCATTGCACACACATATGCGCACACACTCACACACACTTTCTTCTCAGTTGCCTTTTTTAAAAAAAAAAATCAGAATGCTTAAGTGATTTTTGGGATTCCTTTAAAAGCCTCTAGTCAGGCTCCAATTTTGTTTTTATTTGTTTCTTTCTTGATACAAAGCCTTACCTGTACCTCAGGCTAGCCTCTGGAGTGCTGGCATTGCCCGGACTTGCCATGGCAGCTTGCTTCCATTTGAATTGCTCCCTCTAAGGGGAGGGAAGAACAAAAACAGGAAGTAGATAAATAGGCCACCCAGTCCCGGGTTTACTTTCACCATAGCTGTCAGTACATTGGTAAGATCAGGCGAAGGTCTGGGAGCAGCAGAAATAGATCCCAGTTCTCTCTCCACCCTCTCATAAGTAGGGAGAGGCGTGGGAGGTGTTCCAAGTGCAAAGGGTGTAGGTACACAAATGTCATAACTGATGGAGTAAATGCCATTCTTATCTATGAAGCATTACATCATCTATGGCTCCCCTCCAAGCTGTCAGCCTCCACTGTGCCCTGAAGCAGTTATTTCCACAGGTTAATGACATAGTATATGAAGGACCATTTTCTTTTTATTCTTGATGAATCTGCCTTTTAATTTCATTCGGATACCATTTTGTCTTACATAACGATGTGGTGTAGGCTTGAATTGACTGCCCAAAGATTGATAAAAATCAATGTGTTAGCTGTGCCTTGGCTTTGAACTATGATTCAACCTTATAGATGGAATTTGCTGTTTTCTTTTTAAAAGGGTGGTCATAAAGAATATTTGATTATTTTGGTAAGGACAGGCTTCCACTAAGAGATGGTATGTTGCAGAATGACGTTTACGACCTAATGTTATTTAGATAGAATGGAGCAAGGGGTGGGGGATGGGGAGACAAACCAGCAAGACTTCAAAAAGGGGAGGAAATTTAAAAAAAATACGGCGTTCTGATAAGACAAAGCCGCTCATTGTCACCTGGTTGAGTATGACCTATGTCTTTACCTGCTAGAGAACCCTGGGCAGGCTGGTTCACTTAAGGGGCTGGCCCAGAAATCTGGCAAGTGGATTTATTAATCATTTCAGGAAAATGAAGAGCGGCTTTCAAGACAACATCCTCTTCTTGGCTTTACAGAATCTTTTTGGTTTTACTGTTAATAAGATTAAATAGGAGATGAGCAGTAAAGATATTGAAGCCGAGTTTATTATGAGAAAAAGCACACACGAAGTACGGGCTCCCCACCACTTAACTCGGAGCTCTGTGTACACATCTCTCCATTCAGATTTTTTTATTACTGTTTGCTTAGGGGGGAAAGTCTCCACTGAAAGAATGTGGCAGGAGCACATTAGCCGGCCTTCCAGGGCTCTTTCTGTTCGTCGGGCCCATGGATGGCGCCCAACTTTGTAGTTCCTTGCTAGTAGGGGTTGGAGGCTGCTGCTGGCCGAAACCCAATCTCTTTGCAATAAAGGAGCCATTTGACCGCATTGTATTTATTGGGGCCTTTTCTGAACCAATCAGGAGCCTCCCTTGGCAGAGGGGATGAGGAGAAGTTTATAATAGGATCACTTTTGTTTGCAATTTGTTTCTAATAGATGCCAATAAGCCAGTTAACTAGGCTCCAGTTAATGGACATTTTATCGTTTTCTCCCTCCAACCCCCACCCCAGCCATACATATGACCTTTCCTAAGAAGCCCTGTGCTGCTCTCTGGTAGCCTGAGGGCTCTCTTTGCTCTAGAGAACTAGCTCACCAGCCCTGTGTGGCCCAGCAGGCCCCAGTTCTTTGATCATCCTGTCAGTGGGAAATTTACAGAACATTCGGGCTTTGGTTCCATGTGTATTTCTCCAAATATAATATCTCCCTCAAGAAATCAATGATAAGCTGTTAAACTAAAGAGCATGGTAACATCCACCGCACAGTAAATTAATGGTCTTTTGTGGATAGATGGTTACAGATTTCATCATAAAAAATGGATAAAAGATTACATATCACACAGAGCGAAACTTTTAATAACTCAACATGACTTTTCTTAATGGGTTTTATTCATTTTAATCATTATAGTGTCAATGATGATTATAGCCTTATTAGATTGTAGTGATTGAGGGGCCTGTTTATGAGATATTGAAAATCTCAGGCAGCTCAGAATAGCCTGGCGGCCTGTGTGGGTTTGATGTGTGACTTTATCTGAAGGAGTAGGGCTTGTCAAGAGAGTTTCAATTAATACTTTTACTAAATTGCTCCTGTCTTTGGTGACCTAGGTCACAGATGACTTAAAGATTCCACAACATCAGCTTTTCAAAACAGTTGGGCTGCAGCCGTGTAAATCAAAGGAGGTTGTGAGTGAGTGTTAGTGTTTAAATAAGGGCCAGCCAGGCAAGGCCTAGGGCAGCTGGAAAGTCCTGCCTCCTCACCCGGCCTCTGTGGAACTGCTCCAGGAAGGAGTTATTTTAACAACCTTTTAATAACTGGATTAAAAGTTGGACACGAGAAATCTGGAAGAATCTGGATGGTTCTGTTCCCCTCACCTCTGTCTGGACACATACAAAGCCAGGACTCTGAAGGCGCTGCTCCAGAGAAGTGCCCCAAGCAGGGTCATCTGGAAAATATTATTAAAATAAAGGTGTCGGTGATGTTCCCAAGATGAAAAATGTGCTGACAATAAATAATCCCTCCCAATGTCCTCAGCAGGGCTAAGGAGGGAACACCACCTAGCTGATGGCCTCTTGATTTAATATTGATTCTTCAGGATGTCTATTTCCATTATATGCAGTTCTGTCACCTAAAATCATTCCAGATGTTCCCCTGTGAGGGAACTCATCTGTCACAGGGCTCTGAAAGCAGAGTGTCACAGAGCCCTCCAGTGAACTGGGCAGTGCTTCTTTCGGGCTTGTGATTTGGACGGTCTCAGTTTCCATTCCCTCATCACTAGAAACAGAGGCGACAGTAACAGTTTTTCCCATTTTCCACCTAAGATGATGATGGGTGATTTGATTTTTTAATAGAAGTTCTCATCCCATAGCCCAGGTTGACCTTGAACTTGATCGCTCTGCCTCAGCGTGCTGGGATTACAAGAGAGCACCACCATACCCAGCTCCTAATGGATGACTAAGAGCTTCAGAGAAGCGGAGGGCTGTTTGGGGGAGAAGGCCTAGTTGTTAAGGGACTTGCTACTCAAGTCTGACCACCTGAGTTTGACTGTATAAAAGTACACAGTAACCCTCATCTGTAACACGGAAGACACAGACAGGAAAATCACCAGCAACTTTTGAGTCAGCTAACCTGGTATCTACAGCAGTGAGCCACAGAGAGGCAATGTCTCAAACAAGGTAAATTTCAAGGACTGACATCCAAGGTTGTCCCCTGAACCTCATATGTGTGTTACAGTATGCACATGCCCCCCACTGCCCAACAGACTTACTATGATAATTTTTTAAAGGGCTCTGGCTAAGTGGTGGGGCACTTTCGTAGCTTGTTTATAGCCCCAGGTTTGATTCTCAGCATTGCAAAAATGAAAAATAAAATGAACAAATGACTCCACATTTATTTCAAAGAATTCTGTTTTCAAAGCAGTCTTTACATCTCCACTAAAATCAAAGGGCCAGATGATATGGCTTTTAAAAACAAATTATTACATTATTTTTTCAATATGCTCGAGTGTGTGTGTATGTGTGTGCATTTGTTTGTGAGTGTGTGTGTGTGAGTGTATGTGTGTGTATTTGTGAGTATGTGTGTGTGTATGTGTGTATGTATGTATATGTATATGGGTGTGTATATGTGTGTATTATGTATATGTGTGTCAGTGTGTGTATGTGCAAGTGTGTATGTAAGTGTGTAAGAGTGTGTGTATGAGAGTATGTATGCACATGTGTAGAGGCCAGAGGACAATTTTCAGGATTGAGTTTCCTCCCTTTATCAGGTGGGTTCTGGTGCTTGAACTCAGATTAATTATCATGCTTGATGCAAATATCTTCTGAGCCATCTTGCTGACCCAACATGGCTTTTAATAGGATTCAAGAGTAAATAGGAAACATCCAGTGATTTTATGATCTGAAAAAATCAAGTTGGATGTGAGTGTAAATTATTTCACCCCAATCATTAGAGAAAGAACCAAGTCCAAAGGAATCCAAGAATGGTTTTTTCTTTCTGGAGGCAGGGGACTTGGGTATTAGGGCTTGTGCAGGCCAGTAGAAATGGTTTAGGATTAATTATTAAGATTAATCATTAAAATTAATTTACTTACTTAATTTTGTAGCCCTGGATGTCCTGGAACTTGCTTTGTACACCTGACAGGCCTCTAACTCACAGAGACCTGTCTACCTCTGTCTCTCAGGAACAGGGATCAAAGGCGTACACCACCACTGGTGCCTGATGTAGTTTAAATGCATGGATGTTTGAGTCTCTTGTATCCATTTGTCAGATGTGCAGAGCTCCGCAGGTCAGCTGCAGTTCATGGTAAGCTTAGTGGAGACAGAGTGGGGTGAATAGAAGTGGAAGAAGTCCAGGACTTAGAGAGGAAAGGGAAGGGAGAAAGACTTGGAGAAAACTCAGAGTTAGAATCATAAGAACATAAGTGATGACTGAGAACAGAGCCTATGCACAAAACACACACTGCAAGGAGGGAAGGGTATGGTGAGCAGGACCAGGAGCCTGATGATCAGACAAACTGAGGCAATGGTCCTCCATGAGCAGCACACAGCCCTGGCTGCCAGCCTTACTCCATATCCACTCACCTGCCCCAGTTACTGCTCTATCACTGGGAAAAGACATCACGAGTAAGGCAGCCCGGATAAAAGAAAGCATTTCTAATTAGGGCCTTACTTGCAGTTTTACAGGGTTAGTCCATTATTATCGTGGCAGGAGACACAGGAATGGTGTTAGAGCACTAACTGAGAGTTCTGCATCATGATCTGTAAGCAGAGAGAGAGAGAGAAAGAGAGAGAGAGAGAGAGAGAGAGAGAGAGAGAGAGAGAGAGAGAGAGAGAGGGAGAGAGAGAGAGAGAGAATGAGACTGGGCTTGGTAGAGGATTTGTAAAATCTCAAAGCTTACTCACAATGACACACCTCCTTCAGCAAGGCCACACCTACTCTAAGAAGGCCACACCCCTAACTGGGGACTAAGTATTCAAACATATAAACCTATAAGGCATCATTTTTATTCAAACCACCACATATCCCAAGGATATATTCTCTGGAATCCATCATATTTTATTTGCTTGGGGTAGATATAGTCAACGGGATGGTTGGGGACTCTAAAGTGACCTCAACACTTAATTCTTTCTATCCACTGACTCTACTCTTGATCTATAAATTCCCCCTAGGAAATTCCACTCAAGCCCAACTTTTTCTATATAGCAGGGACTTCAGTTTGCTGTGTGGTAGTCTCCAACCTTCTACTGGGGTCTAGACATCCCTTTCTACTGCCTTGTTGGTCATTTTTGCTTCGCCGTGTTCCAAATGTACCTCTTTCTCATAAAAATCTCTTCTTGAATCCCATACCTTGGTTAGTGATTTTTTCCTCTTGGAGATCATCTTCTGCCCCCTGACCTCACTCCCACATCCAATCAACCACTAAACCTACTGATGCTATTTTCTTACTGTTTGAAATATGTCCATAAATCTTTTGCCTTGCCTGTTAAAAGATGGGTTTCATGACTGTTTGATTTATATAGCTTGGTGACAATGATATCATGTGACTCCCAAACCTACACACTGCAATTCAGTTTCCTTGCTTTTTTGGAACCCTTGTGTTTGAATCTCTGACCACGAGGTCTCCGCGTTGTCGGGCAGCCTGAGCTAGGATGTGGGGAGCAGCCGTAGATCCAGACACAGCACTGCATCTCAAAGCTGTTCAGCTCTCTCCCCCATTTCAGCTCTCACAGTCGCCAGACTACAATTCGGGTATAATATGCCTAGACAGCCAGAACGGTGGAATGACGACCATAGTAGCAGGTGATTCCCAGAGCAAAGTTACATCACGGTGGAAGCCAGAACCCGCCCTATCCTCCTGCCTTCCTACAGCACCACTTTAGGTCAGTCCCTCCTCACACAGGAAAAAACCCAACCAGCATGTTTGGATGGATGAAGTGAACACCACGGGAGCAGGTTTTGTGGACAAGGTTAGCACTTTAAGTCTGGTTTGGTCAGATGCTGTGGCCACAGATAAATAGAACTCAGGGGATCCCAGGAACATGCCTCCCTCGGAGACAAAACAATAACAAGAAAATGGCAGACTCTTAAGCAGTTGGTTTGGATGATTCCTTTGTCCAGTTGTATTGTTGGGCTTTTTATTCCAGTAGCTTGGGTCTTTTTTTTCCCAAAAAAAGTAAACAAGGATTATCATCCATGGGTCTTTTCCGGGCAGGCTGGTGCTGCCCAGGCTCTGCTGCAAGCATTTAGATTTTAACTTCTGCTAATCCTTAGGCAACAATAAAAGGATCCAGGGAACTGCTGATCTACACATTTGGAAGACACTGCCTTCCAATTCTTACAGCTTTTTACATGTTGCGTTTTTCAATTTTTATCTATTGCAGAGCAAAAATTCAGCCCTTTTATAAATTGCCCGTTAATATTTAATATCTTATATCATTGTATTATTAGCAGATAACCACAATTGCTGCATGGAACAATAACAGAAGGCACATTAACTATCGATAGACAAGGACACAAATAGATAGCAAAGATAATATATATGAAAAATAGTCTGTCAAGCAATGCCAGCCCCAACGAGTGTGAATTTACAGATTCATACAGTAGTCAGGAAGGCTCTTGTGGTTGATCACCCTCCGATTGCTCTGTTTTCGCTGCAGACAAAATGCTCTAAATGAACATCAAGATAGTAAGTGAACGATCTATCATCTCTTTTTATTTTTATTCTGTGCTAGGAGAATTGGCAGAAGGGGAAACTAGAATGGCATTTCCTGCTGGTTCTGTGTCATCAGACCCCTTTAACACACTGAAGGCAGTGTGAATTATTTAAGCCACAGAAGGGAAAGTAGGACTTTGCAGTCTTGCTGACTAATGCCTAATGTCAAATGCTTCCCCATGCTCCCACACAGCTGTCTCAGACTACAGGGTTTTGTGGTTCAAAACACAATCAGGATAAGGACATTTGCCAGTGAAACGGAATGGCCAAGTCAGGAATCAAGGAGTCAATAACAAGAATAAATATTGCAGGTACAGAGAACTCAGAGAAGTCATTCTGGCTCTTTTGGGAATCTTGCATGGGTCCCTTTAGCTGCTTCATATGTCACCACAGTTAACATTCTGCAGATATCTCAAACCTGTCATACATAAGGTAAAGCTTGATCCAAAAGGTCTCATAGCTAAGCAAACTCAGCCCTGTGCCTAGTCTTAATGGTACTGTAAAATCATCCCCTGTACTGGGCTCAAAACCCTGCTTCTTCCTCTGTCCACTTGCTATATCCAGTCAGTACCAAGCGAGGTAGACTTATCACGAGGCAGACTGAGCAGGAGCTTTCGAACTTTCCCAGGTGTCCCCTCGACCCCAGTGGAGGGGTAGGTAGTACGTTCACGAGGCTGTAGGCTTTAACAATTTTGAGAAAACCCAAGATGTTGAAGCTGATGCCTCTCTCTAGTCTGCCCTCTCCTAACCTGCCCTTGTGCTCTTGTCAGCAGACATGAGACAGGGTGAGGGAGTACAAGTCTGGGGTCACATGGGACACATTCCTGAGTCACTTCTGTGTATGTTCAGTTGCTGCTGGTTGTCCCAGGGTAGGGGTAACATCCAGCAGTTTTCTTTTGATTCCTGTACTGACTTGCTGGGAAGTGGGGCACAGAGAAGCAAGGACAGTAGCACACATCACTGTGCAGGCATGAGGAGTGACATCAGTGTGCGGGTCTGCGCTCTGTGGGAGAGTCTCTTTGTTCTCGAGCTTGCAAAGTGACAAGCATGAGGGTCACTCGTTACTGAAACTTGATCAATATACTGGTTCTGTCCTCTCAGAAGTATAGTCTAGGGCTAGTGACATGGCTTAGTAGCTAAAGGTGCTTGCTATCAAGCCTGATGATCTGAGTTCACACACACACACACACACACACACTCACACACACACACACACACTCTATAAAGAAACAAGTGTAATAAGAAATAAGCTTTTTATAATTAAGATACTTTGAGAAAGCAACTTTTGATCAACTCCCAGAGGAGAGATGGAATTATTCTTGGAAAGTGATATTCTAAAATATTTGGCACATGAAGAAATAAAGAATATACCAGTCAAAAGTAAAAATTAGGATCATAAAGGTTTGACTGGGAGTTCATTTAAAGCATGAGTACTTTGGTTACAACATCTTTGTTTGCTTTCTCGAGTTTGTTCCTCACAATTTTCTTCCCTTTCTGAAATAAACATTTATTACTCTGCACTCTGCTATAGTTTGAATTTGAGATGTTCCACATAACCTCATGTTTTGGGTTCTCAGTTCCCAGTCCATGGCTCTATTTTGAACGTTGTGGACCTTTAGGAAGTGATGTTTGGCTAGCTGAGTCACTAAGAGCTAGGTTGGCTTTGACCATAACCCCTGCTTCCTGGTTCTCCATAACGTGAGCGGAAGCCGTTGCCACATAGACAGCGCTACCCCTTCATGCCATCCCCACCAGGATGGTCCATCATCCCTGAAATGAGGAGCCAAAACCAACCTGTCTTCCTGTAAGTTCATTCTGTCAGGTATTTTATCATAGTGACGGGAGGAGTAGCTAATACAGACTGAATAATCTAGTTTAGTTTTTCTTTAAAAAGACACTAAATTATATAAGCATCATACCACATTAAACTTGCATGTGCCTTGGCATAGGTCCTCAGATTCTTCCTCCAAGGTTGCTATCTTAGTCAGAGTTTCTGTTGCTGCAGTGAAAAAACCACCATGACTAAAGGAAACTTTGGGAGGGAAGGGTTTATTTTGACTTAAACTTCCACATCATTGTTCACCACTGAGGAAAGTCAGGGCATGAACTCAAACAGGGCAGGAGCCTGGAGGCAGGAGCTGATACCGTGATCTTAGAGAGATACTGTTTACTGGCTTGCTTATCAGGGGCTTGTTCAGCCTGCTTTCTTATAGCACCAGGACTATAGGCCCAGGATGGCCTCACCCACATTAGACCAGGCCCTCCTCTATCAATTACTAAGTAAGAAAATCCCCTGCAGGCTTGCAAACACCTAGATCTTACAGAAGCATTTTCTCAAAGTTCCCTTCTCTCAGAATGACTCTAGCTTGCTTCAAGTTGACATAAAAGTAGCCAGCACAGTGGTCTTTAGCTTTGCCTCAATTTTCCACTTGCTACCACATCATTTTCCTTTGAACTTCCTTTATTTTTGTGTTGTCTATCAGAGTAAGGACCTAAAATGGTTCCAATGGCTAAGTTTCCTCCCTGAGTATATCCATGATATTCTTCTTAATAATACCAATAAATATGATTTCAGTGGCACCTGCTAGCTGCACTGGCTAGCTGCCAGGTATATTATGTATACTATTTTTAATTTGCCCACTCTAAGAAGTGGCTCTTAGTACCTCTGTACAGATGAGAAAACCAAGACATAGAGTGTTGAAGGAGCTTGCCCAAGCATTCAAAATTCAAGGTTACCAGGTAACAGACAACACCCATGAACCCATGATCACATTGTGATTGTAGCATGTAACCATTCTCTCTCTCTCTCTTTCTCTCTCTCTGTCTCACACCCCCCCACCCCCCCCACACACAATGCTTCTAGAAGAAAATCTTCAACACCCCTTCAGCTCTTCAAAGGTTCTGGCTCTTCTTCCACATGTATTGCTCCTTTTGTGTGTGAACACACCATAATTCAAATAAAACCTTCTGGTGGCTCCCACATGTGGTATGTCATTTCCTTGGTGCAGAATTTTCCCTTCCATAGTAATCTTTTCTGTCTTCTGGAACCCTTGAATACAAACGTTGCATGCTTCCTTCACAGTACCCTGAATACATGGTTCAGCTTCACTGTACCAAGCACGCAGTCTTGCTATAAGAGACTATTCAGCTCACTGCCTTTGGTAGGAGCCAGATGGATACTCTGCTTTTCTTGGTTTTATGTCAACTTGAAACAAGCTAGATGACTGGCTCATTGTGTCCTTTGTGTATTGTGCCATCATGGAATCTTAACTATTTCTGCATCCTGTTCCATTGGTTTCTAATAGTTTGGCTCATGGACTGAAGGCACTTGCTGGAACAAACCTGGTGCACTATGTACATTTCCATTGCTGTGGTAAAATACAGAATCTACCTAAGGAGGAGCCCATTTGCCTATGGTTCCACAGGAATGGAGTCTATAATGGAGGGTGTAGCATGGCATGGCTTGGTGGCAGGAGTGGGAAACTGGTCAATCACATCTTCATCCACACACAGAAAGGAGAGAGAAGGGGCCATGGAATGGAGAAATTTGGGATAAAGCTATAAATTCTCAAAGGCCACCTCTGGTGATTTGCTTCCTCTAGCAAAGTCGTGCCTTCTAAAGGTCCCATCACCTCCCCAAACAGTACCACCAACTGGGGATCAAGAGTTCAAATACAAGAGCCCATGAGGAACATTTCTTATTCAAACCACCAAACAAACTCCCATAGAATTCACATAAAGGAAGATGGAGACAAATGTCAATGTCTTTACAAAGTTGACTTCTGACCTTGACATGTCTCTGTGGCATGTTCACTTCCCCTCACTACACACACACACACACACACACACACACACACACACACACACACACACTTTTTTAAAAATGTGGAATGATGAAATAGGAAGATTTTGTGAATAATCTGTTACAAGCTAAAAATAACTAGAAGTATAAAGTGCCCATGTCTTAGAACCTATACAAGTAGAGGCCTGCTTGCATCCAGGGTCAGTGTCTGATTGGCTGGAGATTTACTAATGCAAACACCACTGTGCCAGATGTGTAATTGGACAGCCACTGCCAATTAAATGAGGCAGGAGATTAAAAGGGTCCAGGAGATAATTGATTCTCCAAATTAGTAACTCAATTGGTCAAAATTACAATACCTGTTGAAGTAACTTTAAATTACGCTCTGATAGTCATTAGAGGCTTCACTCCATGCTCTATGAAATATTTCCCTTCGCCGATGAAGTACTAAGGGACTGGTAATTTAGGCAAATAAATGATCATTGCTGGATCAAAGTCATTAAATTAATATAAAATGTAACGGTAGTAAATTCTCTGGTAAAAGAAAATGGTTTAATATCTCTTCAGGGAGGTAGCCAAAATACACTCTGCAAATATTTGGGCACATTTTCTGAAGGTCCAGTGGCCCATTCCATTTTACAGATTGGTTTGATAGCTTCAGAGAGCCATCTCTTTTTCTTTTACTGTAGCAATAAGTAACAATGTCTATCCCATGCCTTTGTCATACCTAATTGACACTTTATAGTTCCCAAAGGGCAATTGGACAAAGACTTTTAAGAAGCTGAACTGAAAATGACGAATAAGGGTTTTTTTTTTTTTAAAAGAAATTGAGAGGTTGCACAGCCCATGAAGCCTGACACTGTTCTCGCCCGTTTTACCGAAGGTGATTAGCAATAGTTCTCATGATCACACAATGCTAGGAGAGTAGCCATGCTTCCTCAAGACCTAAGCTTTAAGAGCCACATTGTCATCCCAATTGTGATACAGGCAATGTGGTCTAAGTCTCTTAGATACTGCTGACTCAATCTTCATAGACAGTGCTGTTGTTCCTTAGGAAATAAAACCCCACAGCATAGCATGGTGCACAAAAGAAGGTAGGCCTGAAACAGTAGTTGTGGCTTCGTGCACTGGGAAAATTCCACTTGGCATGAGGCAATGAGAGGGTGATGGAGTTTCTGGGACCCTGATGTGGCTCCCGGTGGCTTTTATTGGATAGAAGACTGTGATGTGCCTGTGCACCCGGGACACCATCATCTGAAAAGCACTCACTTGTTTTCACTGAGAAGAGAAACTGAAAGGGCCTCCCACCTGCCAGAGCAAGTTCTGCCCCAAGATGCTTTCTCCATTGGATAATTCTGCTGTGTTAAATAAAAGCCTCAGTCAGGTTGTGTCTAGAACCCTGGGACATGTGCACACTGCTTCCAAGCATAACCGTGCACCCCAGCATGGATAATGTGAGAGAGAAACCTAGTGTTAGGGATATGTTTTGACCATGTGGCCTTGGGTGAGAACACTTAGCAAAGAGACTGCACGTGTCTGGGATTGGATCTTAGGAGCTGGAGAATCTCAGCCTTCCTCGTTGGCTGCCAGTGACAAGCTGCTTTTAAAAAGTTTTCAAAATAAATGTTCTGGATGTCAATTTGGTTTCTGAGTTAAATTGCCTCTAAACTACTCCATTCTAAAGAAGAATTTCAAAGCTTTTGGAAACTCTGTCTGGGGCCTGTCTAGACCTTAGAATTGGCCTGGTTATTTTTTTTTTTTTAAGGTTCCAGCAAACTCAAGGCTTGCTGGCCTTGCTGAGTGCTCAGAGAGACACATGTGTGGATCATGATGTAGAGTCCGCAGGTACTGCTTGGTTTTGTTTTCTTTATGCCATGTGGAAAAATAATTTCAAAGTGATATCATGGTATATTTCTGGAATGACATCACCTCTCGGCTTTGGAGCGTCTCAAGGGAAGACAGACAAAGCGGTGGCTCCAAACCAATGGTGCAGGGGCATTCATCCAGTGGCACAGGAAGTCTGGTTCCAATCACACCCTTAACTGACCCACTGCTGGTACTTGGAGATGCCCCACTCTCTCAGCTCCATCTCTAATTTAGAATAAAAGCAATCCCTCTACAGTCTCTTGGGTTCTCTGAGTCTATGACTTTATATATATATATATATATATAAAAAGTGCTGACAAGTCTTCTAAATTTTATTGTATGCTGTATGTTCTTACTGGAAAACAAACCAACAATTCAGCACTAATTACACACAGGGCAAAGCTACAACTTAGAGAGGACAGCTGGGCAGTCTAGAGTTAGTAAATCAGGGTTTATGGAGACTCCAAAGCTCATGCAATTGGGGCACAGAGCCAGCTGGAGTTAGCATCTGTCATTGCCGAATATACACTTCTCAAAGTTAGGCATGCTTTGGTTACTCTTTTTTTTTTCTTTAATAAAGTTTCAGAGAGAACTAGAAACATTGATCAAATCAATTAGCGCACAGCTTAGCAGTTTTGCTTTGCATGCATGCACCAGGGTGGAATATTCATTAGTGAGTATAGGTAACCTCCATCAGGGCTGGATGGTGTAAGAGTCTGGTATGCATGACTTTTGCATTGCTTTAGTTATTGCCTCATGAGCACCTGCTGGACAAGCCAGCAGTGTTTGTCCAGTGAGCCTACATTTCACCCTGAGGCCATGAAGTGTGTCACTTGCGTCTGCGGCCTGGTCCTTTCAAGTTGGACCAAAACAGGTGGGTTGGAAATTGGAGATGAGAACACTGGGGCATCATACTGAACTCTGTCATTCCAGTCGATGGTATCCCCTCAATAGCAGAAGCTGTTTGTCCACCAGCTGTGTGCAAGGAGACTCGAGGCACACCCGAATAGCACTTTTTTTCCAGTTCAGTATATGTGGTCTGGCTAGGTAAGAGTCGAACCTCAAACAAACAGAAATGTCTCTCTTTTATAACCGTGATTATTAGCCAGGCATGGTGGCACACGACTTTAAGCACTTAGGAAGCAGAGGCAGGCCAATCTCTGTGAGCTTGAAGCCAGCCTGGTCTACATAGTGAGTTCCAAGATAGCCAGAGCTACACAGAGATATCCTGTGTTGAAAAACAAAACACAACAAAAACAAAACGATTGTTAACACACATCAGTAGTACAAATTAGTAAGAGTCAGGGGTATGTCCACACAGCGTGCACACACTGTGTCCTGATACACCCACCCGTTTTCTCTAATCCCCATCCCAGTCCTTGATGATTTCTTTACTATGTTTTGATCCTTTGCGTTTTGTTTGGTATTTCCCACATCCTCAGGGTCTTTACTTAAGAAAGAAGACAAAGTTCACTTAAGTAGCTGGGGAGTCCACTCTTTCCTCTAAAGAGCAAATAGAACCATCGCTCCATTAAACTCTCTCTGTGCACCGATTTGATGATAGGACATTCTCTCTCCACTCTAATACCTGAAGCTCTGCTTCAGTGAATATGCCTGAGTCTAAAACAAAGGTTCGAGGAGTATATGTCAGAAGGGAGATCTGTGTAATAACAAGTCGTCTTATGCATGGGCCCGCTTATTAATTCTGTTTTATTGTAGTTTTATATTTGGCAGTGTTGAGGTAGAATCCAGGGTGGCATAAGCTACTCATGTGCTCATTCCCGAGCTGTATCTCCAGTCCACAAGCAACCATTTTAAGGGGTCTGGTTCTGAAGTTATTTCTTCATTTAGTTTTTATACAACCTCTCTTTCTCTCTCTCTCTCTCTCTCCCTCTCTCTCTCTCCCTCACACACTTGCACATGCGTGCACACACACACACACACACACACACACACACACAGAGCGCATACTCAGTCCCTTCTTCTTTTCCTCCCTTCCTCTCCCAGTTCCCTTCTCTCCCCTCCCACCTCTTTTTCTCTTCTTCTAGTTTCAAAGTTTTGACCTCACTCCAGAAGAACACCCTACAGTCACTGAGTAGTTTCCACCCAGCTTTTCTTCTACATCTTGGCAATAACAAATTGTCGCTCTGTCTCTATGGACACACCATGGAGGTGTTTTATGTTTCGAGGCTGGGGTGTTCTTACACCAAAGTCCACACCTCCCAAAGCAGGTGCAGGAGAAGGTCCTGTCTCTGTGTTGCTTTGATCATTCAATATTTACCTGACCAGGCCTCTTGCTTCCTTTTCCCAAAGCACAGCCACCTACAGCCCAGGGTAGATGAGACTCGGGGAAGAATGAAGCCCATTTAGAGTTCCAGGAAAGGTGTAAGTATGGCCAAATCAAATGATTTGACTTGGAATTCGGCCATATTTAAAGGCCAATTAAAGGGGATTATGAACAAAGTGAAGAATGTGCTCTTGGCTGCCACTGAGTTATCAGTATAGTAAATTCCAGCTTGAGCATTTCCCAACCTCTGCAGAAGGATGCTCTTACGTTCCAAGTAGCTTGCCGAACTGTTAAGTGCCGCAAAAAGCCCAGATGTTGGGAAAAGGATGTGGAATGAAGGATCACGGCTTAAATCTGTGGGAATAGAGATGGGAGAGCCTTTGATCTTAAATCTCAGAGGGCAGTGCTGGCTCAGCAGTGTTAGCAGTCATGCTGAGGCTCCATAAACTCACAAGGGGATCTTCTACTTCCCACCCCACCCTAACCTGGATAATTTAGGTAAGTTCTTTTTTAAAAAATTTATCTATTTATTTTATGTATGAGAGTGCACTGTCACTGTCTTCAGACACACCAAAAACAAAACAAAACAAAACAAAACAAAACAAAAAAACAAAAAACAAAAACATCAGGTCTCATTACAGATGGTTGTGAGCCACCATGTGGTTGCTGGGAATTGGACTCAGGTCCTCTGGAAGAGCAGTCAGTGCTCTTAACCGCTGAGTCATCTCTCTAGCTCTCAGTTAAGTTCTTAACAGCTGAACTGAGATCATTTGTCTATAGGTGCAGAAAAGGAAAGGAGCGCCAGAGGGGCCCACAAGAGCAGCTCTGTGGCCAATGTTCACAAGAACCTGGGGCCTCCAGGAGGGCAGAGCTGAAAAGACAATCAGAAAAGGAGGAAAACAACCATGGAGTATAGAAAAAAAGAGTATTTCCCTGTGTTTTATAGGCACCATTTTTCAATGGCCTAAATGTTCCCAGCTATTCCCTGTTCCAGATTTCACAGACTACCTTGTTCTCTTATTGCACCAAAGGCCAGGCATGTCCCTCCTCTTCAGTTAAGCAGCACATTGTATCTTGTATGGAAGTGTACGGATGTTATCAACACCTGTGATTTCTCTCCCTTGGAAGACTTTATCTTTACTCATAGAAAGTAGCATAACAGATAACAATTAAAAGTTTCTAGCTCAAACCTTAAAAATAATAGCTCTCCTTCCTCCGTGTGCCCAGATGACACGATACATAAAGATTCTAATCCCTGTCATCCAGCTTTTCAAATATGGCAACAGTGAACATTCACTGACCTTTGCTTATTGCAGAGGCAGAAACATCAGTTTTAGAGAAATGGGAAAGGCACAGACCAAAGGGAATAGTGTACTTTTCTACTCTTGAATTGGAAAGACAGGCTTCCTATCTCAAAAGGCAGGAAGAGATGGGTCAGGTTGGGATATGAAGGTAACCTGAGGAAGAGGAGGGGCTGCAGGAGGGCCACCTAAAGGATTTCCTGGCTAAGCCCTTGGGAGGTGGAGCCAAGGTAACAGAAGCTCAAGGTCCTCAGCTACACAGTGAGATCAAGACCAGCCTAGGAGACATCAGATCCTATCTGAAAAAGTAAAACTATAATGTGTGTGTAGACCAAAATGGTTGACACAAAAGTTTAAAAGTCCGGCTGACAAGAGGCTCTGTGGGTCAAGTGCTTGCTGTAGATCCTCACAACCTGAATTTGATCGCAGGAACCCACATGTAAAGGAGAACAAATTCCTACAAGTTGCTTTCTGACATCCACACGCATACCATTGGATGTGTGCAAACACACATAAGCGTATACATGCAAATAAGTAAATGTAGACATTTAAAAAGTTCTTCAGAAAGCTTAAAATATGCTTTTTGTGACTTGTTCCTAAAGGCTTAAAAGCCATCGTCAAATACTATAAATCTTATCCCTTAGCTGTACTTTGCACTTGTTTTCATATTATTAAATCCATGGGACTCGCTAATCTCAGAGCTGGAATGCTTTTTTTTTTAAACTTTTATTTATTTTAAAGATTTCTTTATTTTTAATTATGTGTAGTTGCCTATGGAGTTACAGGTGATTTGAGCTGCCTTAGGTATGCTGGGAATCAAACCCAGATATTTTGCCAGATCGGTGAGCACCCTTAACCAGAGGAGCCATTGTAAGACCCAAAGTCAACCTGTAAACCCTACCTTCCCAAGGACCAGGTAACTTCCTGGAATGTTGGGAGTTGTAGTTCCCAGCATTCCCAGGGACCCCCACCCTAAACCCATCCCCCACAGTGGAGATAGCAAGCATTTTTTTTAAATGGAGACCTTCTTTTGGTAAAATTACAGTGACACTTTAATACCTGGTTTCTGGATTCTGGCTATGGGGTATCCTATTGGAGAATGGGGAGGATCTGATGATGTCTATGTACCCCCACTCAGCAAAGGAAGTTGGCCGAGGGCCTGATGATTAATGCTGGTCCATTGAAGAGGTCAGCCAGAGTCACCAGCTTTTTGTTTTGTTTTGTTTTTCTTCTGACCTTCTCTGAGTGACACTGGGGATCACTACACTCCTCGCACTTGGGTCGTTGTCAGCTAGGTTCAAATGCAGAGGCTGCACCACAAAGCAGAGGAACCATAGATGCATTCCATGACCCTGAGGATCAAACTGAGGGTTTGGACTTTGCCAGCATGGTTTGGGGAGGTGAGGAGGTCTCAGAGAGGCCTGGCCTCTGATGTTCCTAGCATTTGGGTTACACAAGAAGGCTATAAAGTCATTTCTCTTCGTCAGACTGGTGGACCTCCGAAGCAGAGGACTCCAACTGTAAAATGTTATCTAGTGTTTTCTGTTGTCATTTGGATCTTTGTTTTTCCTGTCGCTTTGACTCTGTGTCTTGTCTTGTAGATATACCTGTTGTTATGCACACTGGACCACAGGATGGATGAAAGGTAAGACGGATACACTGGTGCTGCTCTTAGAGAGGTCACTCCTGAAGATGGCGGAACTTTGGGGTAGGGGATTCGGTGGCAGTATGTATAATCGTAGAATGTAAAAGCCAGGGCTGGCTGCTAGCCAGCCCTGCTACAGCACCCCTGTGCTGGCAGGATATTAGATTCAGCAGCAGTGGCTTCCAAGGTACCCCGGCCCCTTTAAAATGACAAAATTGGAGGAGATAAGGAATGTTTTGCCAGTCTGTTTTGTATGCATGAATGTGGCTACAGCATGTTTGTTTTTGACTGGTCTTGAATGCTTACCGGCCAGCCGGCCAGGCTCAGAATTTATCTCTGGGCTTTCTGGCTACTGGATCTAATGCAACAGGGATTCAAATGTCATTTGGATATGGATAATATTAAAGATGTTTTATGCTGGTATACTTTATTGAAAAACAGGCTCTGAAAATGGGTTATGGCTCTCCTGTTTTTTAGACCCAGGCATGTTTTTTAAAGTCTCTATGGTCCTCAGACTTGTCAGAGATCTGCTAAATATGGCATTTAAGATGTTTAAGCAAACTGTGTCAGGTAGAGACCCCCAGCTCCTAGGAATGAACCCAAAGTCTCCAAGAAGATGAATAGGAGAACTTCACCTGGATTGTGGCAATGTTAACCACTGGGCAAGACTGTCCCAATGCCTCACCTGCCATCAAGACCTGGCCCAAACTGTGGACAAGCTGGAGAGTTGATTGCCCCACTTTGCCTAAACAAATAAGGACAAAGTTCCCCCCTTCCCCCTCCCCCTCCCCCTCCACCCATGTTCCTCCTCCACAGAATAGCTTCTAAATACAATTAGTTCTTACTTCATAGATGCCTCAACTAGATGATAATTCCTCTCTGGGTACCATTAGCCTGATGGTTATTAGATCCCAATATAAATAATAAATTAATAAGAATAATTAATAATTAATATAAATAATAAAATAAATAATAATAAATTAATAGGTCCCACTATAAACAAGTACCCAAGGGGAAAAATGTAAGAACCAAAGTTAACCTGTAAGCCATACCTGCCTAAGGTAACTTCCTGGAATGCTGGGACTTGTAGTTCTTGGAGGATAACATAGCCACATGGGAAAAGACAGTGACCTAATGGGTTTGACCTTAAAAGCTCCTATAACACATGTCTCCTAACCACTGACTGGGAATTCCAGGGAGTGTTCCTGAGCAAAGTCCATCCTGGTCAGTACTTAATTAAAGCTTGCTTCACATTTGACTCAAAAAATGGAACTGGTTTTTCTTTTGCAAATCTCAGGGCTGATACCAACTCTCCAGCTTTCATTCATTCATTCATTCATTCATTCATCCAGTCATTTATTTATTTATTTGATGTATATGGGTATTTGCTTTCATGTATACTGTGTACCACGATCATACTTGGCACCCAGAAGGGTCAGAAGAGGGTGTCAGTTCCCCTAGAACTGGAGTGACAGATGGTTGTGAGCTACCATGTGAGTGCTGGCACTTGAACCTGAGTCCTGTGCAAGACTAGCCAGTGCTCTTAACTGCTGGGCTGTTTTTCCAACCTCTGGAATGTTTTTTATAACTGTAAGTGGAGATAGTTGCCTAGGTTTTATCTGTTAGTCTTCTGTCATCCGTTTATTGGTTTATTCTCTGTATTTTATGAAATTCAGACCTGGATAAACAAGGCCTGACAATTTAGCTCCATACACACGTTTAAACATGCAAAAACAGCTAGACACATTTCATTTTTGTTCTTCAGCATTTCTTTGACTTACGGAGAATATAGACATGGAAGTTGCCTGACACTGCAGCCGAGCACCACAGTGACTCTTAAGACTTTTCCAAATCACTCACTTTCCTCTAAGATAAGCCCCTGTGTGGAGAGAGTTCCTCATCGGAGAAGGACTGGACACTTCCAACCTCAGCCGATGTGAAGTCAGGAAATAGCACATTGGGTGAGAGCAAGTTCTGCCCCCTCCCAAGTCTATTTCAAAGCACTTTCCATTTTAAATATAGCAATAAAATACCAGTCTCAAAATGTCTGATAAGGATAAAAGCCATAGATCCAAATCCAATCTAAGTCTGACACTGCCAGGAACAGGGATTCACACTGGTAAGCCAGAACTCATTTATGGGGCCATAAATGGGTGGGCCAGCTATAATTTGGGTATTAAACTTGTAAAATATATCGATGGTATGGAAGAGCTAAATAAATAATTTACTACAAGAAAATTGGAAATCTTTACATGGTACTTAATTGACCAGTGGCGTCCTCGATTCTCGATGGTCCTCACTTTGCACTGGTGTCTCTCGTGAGCTTCTTCCTTTCCTGACTTGAGCTTAATTCCTGCTTGCAAGTGAATGATCACCAGTTAGCGAGTTTCTGAAAACACACGGTTTCCATTTAAAATTCTGCCAATCCATTACACGATTTTGGCAATTTCACTTACCTTTTAGGAGGATAAATGTAGCCCACACTTCTTGGTTCCTGAATTAGACAGTTTTCTACACAGTCTAAAAAGCCTTTTAAGTACTGCCTCTCCAATGCCTGTTCTGAATATAGAGTGGAGCAGGGCTTCAGCAAGGTGCTGTTCTTCTGGATCTTTTTGTCTGGTATTTTGGGAATCTGCTGAGCAAGAAGGAACATGATCTTGGATGTTTTGTGATTGCCACCTCTATGTAAGGCTATGACTGGGAAGCAAAGGGAGAGGGATCACAGGCCACTCAAATCCAGGCCAAGCAGTTCGTGTGCAGTAGGAAGACAAGGCGATCCCTTTGGTGGGTTTTTAATTTACTTAGCCAAATAGTAACAGCATCTCAGATACATGTAACAGCTACCCTCAGATATGTAGAACAGTTACATTTCAGTAGACTTGTGTTTCTTTTATCTTTCACAACGTAAATAGGACAAGTGTTACAATTACCAGTCTTAACTAGATGAGAAAAATGGAGGTTTGGGGAAGTTGGGATTTGTACAAAGTAATTGCACACCAAGTGTTGTAATTAGGCTGCAGCTGGGAGCCCAGGTCCTTGGAATCCCAGGTTGCTCTAGTGTAAAGGGTCATTCTGTGTTCTCTCTGCAGGAGATAGCGAAGGCCACCTCAATCAAGCTGATGCCTCTGTTTGCAGAGTGGGAGCTGGGAGGGGTGGGTGTCAAGCTTGGTTCTAGCTGGCTTTGACTGCCTTTTTCTGCTCTGTGTGGCTGTAAGAGCAGATTTGGGCTTCACACTGGCTTTCTTCATAGCAAATGGAGATCAGAAGCATCCGAGAAGTGTGGCAGAAGCATCCGAGAAGTGTGGCATGGTGGCGCATAACAGTACTCCCAGCTTTGGAAAGGTAAATGCAGGGGGCTCTCAAGTTCAAGGTTAGTCTCAGCTACATTAGTTTGAGAGAAATCCAGTACCTGAGACCCTGTTTCACAAACTAAACAAACAAACAAACAAAAAAAACCCAAACACACAAAGAGAAGCAACTGAGGCAGACTATTTCCCAGTTCGCCTCTGGCATATTAGAGAACCTGATTTCCCTATTGTTATCCTTTAAAACTTGTATAGAAACTTCCAGCCACCTTTTTCATTTTCCAGAATTTGAACACACCACATCTAAATAAATACCTCTCAAGGATTAAGGGGGTTGCTTTAACTAAGCCAATCTAATCAAAGCCGATCTTGTGCCATTAAGAGGACCATTAAGAGGAGAAACTGCACCTGAATAAGATCAAGATTCCCAGAAGAGAGATATCAGACCAATGGGCAAAGTGTGGACAAGGAGTAGAACCCTCTGTAGTTACATGATTTTGCTAGCAATAAATTTCAGAACATCTGTATGTCATGGAACAAAGAGACTAAAAGACATTTTCAGTTTGATTAGAGGACTAAGCTAAATTTCAGTTGTTTGAAGAGCAAGTGTATAGTTCCTTACTATATTTTCCAGCAATATTCCTGACAGTCTATACAGCTCCTACTTGGCCTCTTCTAGATCAGTGGTAAGGGTCACCCTTAGGAAACCCTGAAGTTTGATAGATACACACTTGCTCTCCCAGAGGGCCAACTTCATTCTCTATGAGATGCCATTTCTCCAGTGATGGTGAAGAGAAGCCGGTGAAGAGTTTTGATGGCCGCTGTTCTGCTTTTTCCATATCCACTCCTTGTTATCTTGATGCCCACTCTACTTTTGAGAGAATAGCACCGATTTTTCTCCATGGGTCTGGCTGCAATCCCTCCAACACCAAGCATTATCATATTTACAAATCTTCAACAACTTGAGAGACAAAACTGTCAGGTCTGTAACAACCTCTTTGTTTCAGGATTGGATGTGTTTCTAGGTTTATTGAGAATTTGTATGATGCTGAACTGGAAGTTCATGGATTTTTGCATTTTTCTGCTGAGGAATTTGACTTTTATGCTGCATTTTCAAGTATGTTCCCGTACATTCTCAAATCTCCTAATTAATATAGGCCACACATATTAGGTAGTTTTCTATAGTAATAGATACTTGTTAGTACATGTATTTATTTATTTATATATTTATTTATTTATTTGTGTGTATGTGTGTATGTGTTTGCCCACAAACTCATGTGCCATGCTATATTTGGCAATCAGAGGATAACTTGAGGAGTCAACTGCTTCTTTTCTTCACCATGAGGGTCCTGTGAATCAAAACTAGGTGGTCAGACTTGTCAACATGTGCATTTACTTGCTGAGTCATCTCACTGGCCCCTACAATAATATATTCTTACAACTAAGCCCATATAGGACACACAGAATGAAATGGTCCTGGGGAGATGGAGAAGTATTTAGCAAACACAAGCACAGAAAGCTACATTGCCGTCCAGGGTGGTCACCTTAGGTAAACTTATCTTCCTTGCAAACTGCATCAATATTTACAGAAACCTAATCTTCCATATTTTGTATACTTTTGAGAAGCCATGGTATTATCAGCCAAAAAAAATTTTTTTAATTATTTTTTTCTATATGGTAAGCTAACAAGTGATTTTTTAATTTTGTTGTATTTCTTATAATTTCTAAAAATTTTGCCCTGACCATGTTATCTCTTAATCTCTCTCTGGTTTTCATTTTGGTTTTGTTTCATGACAAGAATGTTTCTATGTGGCACTGGCTGTCCTGGAATTCACTCTGTAAATTAGGCTGCCCTCGAACAGGAGATCTGCCTGCCTCTGCCTTCTAAGTGCTGGGAATAAAGGTGTGTGTACCACCATCTGGCTTTATTATAGCTTTTATAGCAAACAATGACAACAAAGCCAAAGACCTAGTGATAGTTAGAATAAGTCCATAATATTTGTGTTCAATCTGACATAACAGAACTGGAGTCACCTTGCCCTCTTAGTCTCTGTATAAAAGGATTATCATTGACCGCTGTAAAGCACAGTTGGGCAGAGGTTCCCACAACAAGATGTTGGGTTTGCTGGACTTGAAGATTAATCCACATGGTCTCATGGCTGTATGAGGCTCTGGACATTAAAGTTTGGTGCTTAAAATAGGGACAACAGCTGGGTGTGGTTACACACAAGCCTTTAGTCCCAGTACTTGGGAGGCAGTAGCAGGTTGATCTCTGTGAGTCTGAGGATAGCCTGGTCTACGTAGTGAGTTCTAGGCCTGCTATGACTGTGTAGTGAGACTCCCTTTAAAAGGAAGATCTAAAAGGGGGGCGGGGCACAAAATATCTTCCTAATAAATAAAATGGAATAGTTAGCAGAGTCATAGGCACAAAATAAGTGCTCAACAAATGAACATTATTATGGTTAGTCAAGTAGGTACCAAGCCTACTTCAGTGCTAATTGGATACAGGAGCTTTCCTGAATGTTGAGACTTCAGAGGTCTTATTTTGTGTCCCTGCAGAGATGGAAGAAGGAGACTCACTATTATCTCACAAGGAAGGAAGACCAACAGTAAAAGCAAGAGCTAACAGAGTGGTTCTATGGTCACCCAGAGGCCTGCTCAGCATCCTTTCTGTCCTACTAGTTCTAACATAGTAAGATTTTCCTCATGGTCACAGCATGGCTGCAACAGCTCCAAGCATTTTCCACAGTCAAAGGCCAGAAAAATGAATGCCTCCTTTTTTTTGTGGCTCTATTGGAGAGGACGAAAACTTTCCAGAAGTCTCCTTGTCTGCCCTACTCTAAAATTTTCCCTCCCATGGCTCATTGACTAGAACCATATCATGTGCCTACTCTAAATCCTGTGACTGGCAAGGAGACTGGAAGCATATACTTGGCTTGGAGCTGGGGGAGGTTTGGCTGCCTTTGAAGCTCAGGCCTCGCCACATTCCAAAGCAGATGGGAGTTGAGATGGGGAACTTTTGCCGCATTGGCTGACAGTGGAATCTGCCATCCTCATTAAGGCAATACTTTCAGAGTTTTCCTTAGCATAGCATACGAGGGAAATTACAATATTTGCATGGTATCCTAGATAAATTGCAGAAGGTTGAGCAACTTCAATAGGGAGTACAGTGTAAATAATCAGTACGTTTTCTTCAGTTATTTTTGAAACAGGGTCTTACTATGTAACCCTAGCTGGCCTGGAACTCCTGTGTCTGCCTCCTGGTGCTGGGATTAAAGGTGTGTCCCTCCATGCCCAGTTACTTTCCTTTCATGTTCTGAAATTCTGATAAGAAAATGATATTCATAGTATTTTAAATAATAATAATATCGTTTAAACTGGGTATGGCTGTGCACACCTGTAACCTCCAAAGCTCAGGAAACAGAGGCAGGGGGATCAGAAGTTCAAAGTCATTCTCAGATGCATAGGGAGTTTGAAGCCAGCCTGAAACACATGAAGATCTTGTCTTTTAAAAAATAAATAAATAAAAGATGTGGTGGTATGTTTGCCATTCAAGTTAGCAGTGTGGCCTGGGAGAATGGAGCCAATAAACGAGGCAGACTAAAAATCTCATGCAATAGTCAACTCTACTCAGAGCCTTAGACAATTCACACGCTGATGGTTAAGCAGAGTCACATGAGTAAAGTGTCCAATCACAAAGGCAAGCTACACTCAGCAAAAACATGTTTTTCCATAGAGTCATATGAAGAAATAATAGCCAGTTGTAATAAATAATCTGAAGTGAACTCACTCCTATCCACTATACCTGGGAGGGGCAGGAAAGCATAAACCAAAGACAATTCCATGTCATTGAAGAAACTAAGGGCCCAAGAACTGGTTGTAATTTCTTGTAGTTTTCTCACAAGCATCCAGAATTCTCCTCATTCGTCTCTATTCTTGGACCAAGTTCCAACAGTGGCACACGCTTTTAATTGTAGTACTCTGGAAGCAGAGGCTGGTGGATCTCCATGAGTTCAAGGCCAGCCTGATCTACATAGTATGACCCTGGTTCAGACAAACCAACAGAACCCAACAACAATAACAAAAACAAACAAACAAAAGCAAAACCAAAACCCTGCTAAGCATTGAATTGTATAGAGATCCCAAATGATGCCTACGAACGTTTCAAGATTAGAAATCTGATCTTGCTTCTCTCCACTTGCTTTCTCTATTTCAGGTTTTATATTTGAAAAATTGAAATGACTATACAAGCTCCAGACTAAGACTTTTTTTTTTTTTTTTT
>NW_022196903.1:47370627-47446432 GCF_008632895.1 Mastomys coucha
TTTTTTAGTTGGATGGTGGTGGTGGTGCCTGCTTTTAATCCCAGAACTCAGGCGACAGAGGCTGGTAGATTTCTTAGTTCTAGGCTAGCCTGATCTATAGAGTTTCAGGTTTCAGACCAAGAAACCCTGTCTTAAAGAAGACAAACAAACAACCTCCCCACCCCAAAAAGAAAAGAAAACCCAAAACTTCAAGGACTTCTGGAAAGGTGACAACATCCTCATACATATATGGAGTGTCAGAGTGGGCATCAGTACCTACCCCTGCTACAATGGCACCTTAGGGGTAAATGGATAGAGGTTTTGGGGTTAGAAAGGGAAGCCTATGGAGGTTCTGTGGCTATGTATTGTAATGCTAAGTGCAGTCCCCAAGACCTGGATGCTACACAAGAGTCTGCTCAGACCCAAGTGACACTATGTGACCTTGCCCCTAAGTTATTTCTGATTGGTAAATAAAGATACCAACAGCCAAGAGTTGGGCAGAAGAGACATAGGAGGGATTTAGGGTTTTCAGGGCTTGGGGTCAGAGGAGAACCATGAGGGAGAGACAGAAGAAAGTGGATAAAGGAGAAGGCACCATGGGGCAAGAATCTTAAAATAGTGGCCATGTGGGTTTGGCTTACTGAAGTTAAGAGCAACCCAGACAAAACACGGCAGAGTATAGCATGGGATTATTGGCTGGGAAATAGGCATAATAGCACAGAGGATAGATACCTGCCCAGCTCTTGGGCTGATGAAGGCTTATTATACATAGGAAGGTTGTGTGTGTCTTTTATCCAGAAACTAAATGGTCAAAGGTGGAGGAATAGAAACCCCAGACTGAGGTTAAATAAATGCTACAACAGAAGCCCATTCCTGGTGCACCCTCTGGAGCCTCTCTGTGTCAGCTTTCACTCCGCCTCCAGAGTCTGCCTGGAGAGTGAACAGTACCAACAGCTGTGCAGCCCACAGCCTCTGTGGCTCAAGTGCTCTCGCTTGGGGAGTTTGTATGACATAGCCAGAGGGGGCAAATGAGAAGGCTGATGAAGAAAGTGAAGGTCAGCCATGACGAGAATTGGATTTATTTAGCAGAGCTGTGTTCCAGCATGCTTATGCCTCTTTTTTTTTTTTTTTTTAAATTCACTCCTAGCCCTGGCTACATGTGGTAAGAACTCTTATTGTCCCATCTCACAGATAGGGAAAACTGAGGTACCAAATGTTAAATAAATTAGCTCAGGACATGGAAACTGAGGCAGAGGGTATTAAATAATTAGCCTAAGATAAAGTAGTCAGTGAATAAGTCATGATATGAAACCAGGTGGTTTGGTTCTAGACAGGAGAATCCCAATAACTTCTCTGTCTCTTGTGTCCTGCAACTCTTGCATCTCTCTCCAAGTAGGTCCAGCTAAGGCCCAGATGCTTTTGTAGTCTCCCAGTCTCCTTCTCTTGTTCTTGATCTCTCCGTTGCTCTTCAGTAGTAAACAACACCCAGGAGTCTCTTTGTTCTTTTATTCCTGGGTTTTTATTTCTGTAGATCCGCTGAGGCAAAATGGCCACTGCAAATTTGGGGCTAACTCTCCCTCGGGAGGCTTTTCCAGGTCTTCTGCAAGACCAGCAGGGATCTCCCTTTGTACCCACTCCGGGAAAAAATACTCTCACTAGACAGCTCCTTTTAGGTAAAAAACTCCCATGTATCTTTATTCTTGGATTTGTTATCAATTTTCCCGGTGTAATCAGTACATGAGATTTTCTATTGCTTTGATCTTTTCCAAGCTAATTTGCATGGATTAGTCAAAATAAATAAAGTCAAATTAAAAATCCACATGGCCAATGGAATCCATCTCAAAAGCTTGGACTTCAAGGACCTTGGGAGCAATGTGATGAAGCCCAGGTGACCTAACTAAGAAAAAAAAAATATATGCCCTCGATGCTCTCCTGAAGTCTAGTGTGAATTTGAGCATAAGATTGGGAAATAGAAAGTTCCTGGTAGAAAAGGCAACTGACATCATTTGCTTTCTCTTCCCCAGAAGTCTTCCTTCTTGCTCAGAATGGCTGCTGTTAGCCTATTGAGATGTCTACTCTGATGTGTCCTCTTTTCTGGGAAGTTAAACGCTGGACTCTGTCAGTGGGATGACTACCTGAGAGGAGCCAGGTAAGGGAATAGAATTTGTTTTGGCTCATGGTTTGAGAGAGGCTTCAGCTTCAGGGTATCTAGGTCCATCACCTTAGGCATGGAAGGAGGGAGCATACCATGGTGGCTGAAGGCGTCCACCTCATGGTAGACGGGAAGAAGAAAAGGTAACAGGGAAGGGCCAGGGGAAAATATACCCTTCAAAGACATGTATGTCCCAGTGACCCACTTCCTCCAGCTAAGCTCCTCCTTCCACAGTTCTACCACTTTCAATATCCATCCAGTGCCTGGAACCATCAATGATTAGGTCCTTGATTCAGAGTTTTTATGAGCTAACCCTCCAGGGATGCCTCTCACAGACACACGTGGACATATCCTCTACTACTGTGTTAAATTTTCAATCCAGCCGGGCAGTGGTGGCACATGCCTATATAATCCCAGCACTTGGGAGGCAGAGACAGGAGGATTTCTGAATTCCAGGCCTGCCTGGTCTACAGAGTAAGTTCCAGGACAGCCAGAGCTACACAGAGAAACCCTGTCTCGAAAAACAAACAAACAAAAAAATCAATCCAACTGAGCTAATACAATTAGCTGTCGGGGGATACCTTCGTGGACACCTTACCTTTCCTCCCCAGACTGATGAGGTGTTCTTCTCCAGAGCTCCCCCGGAACTTTCTATACTTGCCTGTTGGCTTGTTCATCCACCGCAAGATTGTAGATCCTTGTGAGCAATGGCCTTACCTTATCCTCCTCCACTGGTTTCTAGTCCTCCCTTGCAAAGGATCTAGTTCATAGACATTTGACAAATATTTAGTAAGTGAATGGATGGGGCCCTATGAGTGTAGATGCTTCCACCCGTGTTTGGTACTTTTTTTATCTCTATAAAAGAGACAGCTTGGCTTTCCTTGTTGTAGGACATAATTGAAGCATTCTCCCTGAGTTCTCTCTTTTAATTAGAGGAATCCTGAAAAACCAGGAAGCCTTTTTAAAGAGAGCCAGAGCACCCCTCCCAATTCTTCGTAGCTCGGAGGTGTCTGTGGGGCTGAGCACCCCGCCTCTGCTTTGCTGATGTTTCCAGAGCCTGCTGGCTAGGAAAGAGCTGAGGAGGGAAAGAAGTTACCAGGTTCCTGCCAGGCCGTTTTTTCCAGCAATTTCCCAGAGATCAAGCCGGTGGCTGCTTCCTGCCCCCTGCTAAGATGGGCCTGGGGGTTGACGTTTTACTGTTCTTCAGTAAGCCTGCCGATTAACAGCTGCCTGGTCAGTAGCTGGAGGCCTCCTTTAAATTGAGAGGATTGGGGCAGCACATTCCACAAGCGGTTGGAAATGTCTCTGCCCTCGGTTCCTATTATGAAGTTACTGTGGCTCTGGCCTAGACAAGGAATACCGAAATAGTTTGGGCGTCTTTTGTTTCATGCAGCCCATAAAAATGCAGCCTGGCCTCTTGGTTTATGCAGATGGGCAGATCTGCCGTTCTGACAACCCAACTCAATGCTCTCATTAAGTTACCTGCCAGAGGAAATCGTGTCAGTTGTGTTTAGTTTTATAGCCCACCACACCCTCAGGATGTGCTTCCCACTCACCGGTTTGGAGACTCCAAGTGTAGCTCCTGGTCTTGCTTCAAGGCTTCCCTCCATAAGAGCTGCAACCGAATTGGTTGACAGCCCTCTCCATCTTTGAGATGGTTTTTTATGAAAAAGAGGACATCTAAATCCCCCACAAAAGCTGAATACCAGAGGTGGAGGAGTTGGTGGCATCATGATGTCTTTTTCATTCTGATTAAGCCTGGCGACTCAGGGTAGCCATTGTCCTGTTGCTACCTTTCTCTTAGCCTCGGGCACAACAGTGAGTAAGAGCCCTTGGGCTGATCTAGGTTATAAAAACACAAACCATGAAGTCGAAGATTGAGAACTGTGTGGAAACATTTAACACGAAGCAGTGAGTCTGGGTCTGGAAGATGAGGAGAAAGTGCTTAGACAGGGACTTAGGGCACATCCTTCAAAGGAGAAGCATAGTGAAGCTGGGTGTGAGGTGGTGCTTTTAATCCCAGAACATGTGAGGCAGAGACATATGGATTTCCATGAGGTCAGCCTGGTCTACAGAGTGAGTTCCAGGACAGCCAGGGCTATACAGAGAAACCCTGTCTCAAACAACCAAAGAAGAAGGAGGAGGATGGTGAAGGGAGGAGGAGGTGGGGGAGGGCACGGGCGAACTATCTGTCCCACAATGGGAAGCAGTTCTGAGTACTGCTGAGGACTAGCAAGGCACAAACCAGTCAGTGTGGGCTGGAGGTAGTCAGTAACTTTGTCCTGGCACATGGGCAATAAGGTGCCCAGCTTTTCTAGCTATGCACACCACACAGAATCAGGACTGTGTAGCTAGCTGGTCCCTTCTGCATTCATATCAGCACCATGTGGCCAATTATGTTTTTAACAATGATCAAAGTGTGTATGTGTGTGGGAGGGAGAATAAAGAGAATGATATTTCCACACACCCCTGCATCACCCAAATTAGGATCATGTTGCTGGATCCTGGATCCTGAGCCTGAGCCTGAGCCTGAGCCTGAGCTTGCTCACCTCCAAGGAGGCAGGATGGTTGCTAGCTAGCATAGAACATTCACATGAGAGGACCTGGAATCTTGTTTGTTGCCCTTCTATATAACCCCTGCAACCACACAATATGACTTATTTTTTTTAAATGATTTTCTTTTAATTATGTGTATGTGCCTGTATCTGGGCATGTGCATGTTACCCTGCGGGTATCTGAAAAGGTCAGAAGTGTCAGGTCTCCATGGAAGTGGAATTACAGGCCATTGCGAGTCACCCTATGTGAGTGCTGGGAGCCAATCATGGGACCTCTGCAAAAGCAATAGGAGCCTCTAACTACTGAGCCATCTCTTCAGCCCACAATGTGATTTCTTATTCTTGAATCTCTTCCTGTGTACCTTAATTACTCCAAACACCGAGTGTCCCTTTAAGCCAGACACAGGTGTGTCTGATTTTAAAGGTAATTGAAAAATTAAAAGGTGCACACTGGAGAACCAGAGCTGGTGCCCCTACCCGCAACACAGGCATGCACACACACATGCGAACATACACACACACACACACACACACACACACACACACTGTTGGAGTCCTCACACTGGAAAATGAATTTTTCTGTCTCTTACAGTGGAAAAAAACCTTTGTTGAAGTTTGCCACCAATAGCAGTTATGATCCATCTGACCGCAGGTCTCAAAACCTGCTGAAATGGTATTTAAGTCTCACAGCACCAGAGAGTCTGCCACTCTCAGTGGGGGGCATAGTTGAGACTATGCCAGGTCTCCCACCAGCGCTTTTAGTTGCTTTAGTTTTAAATGTGGTGTTGATAAATGAGTCCCGATTGCTCTCTCTTCTCCATTGCCTGTGGAACTTGATTTGCTATACATCAAGACTACCGATCTGCAACTTGGCTACACTCAATGGAGGGGTGGGGTCGGCTGCAGTCTTAAAATGAGCCTGCCTCTCCTCACAGAGCAGAGAGCTCTTCCTGCAACCTTGTGGATGCTACTGGAGGTGAAGTGGGTGGGGTCCCCTGTCTCTAACTAGACCAATCACCCCTCAGTGGATTCTGGGTAGCCTATTTCCAGTCAGAAGGGGTGGTTTCTACACTGAAGACTTGTGTCCCTTCAAAGGGCTCTTCTTTGGCCATCTAGAGTCACTTGGGTGAGAAGGCTGGACAGAGTATATTGCTCAGTGAGATCATAGCCAATAGAAACGCTTCTAATGAGACAAGGGAGGGGCTTGTATCTTTTGGGGGGGGCGGGGGGAAGGGGCGACTATTTTGTCCTGGTGCTAAAACACACATTGTATTTTTTATATTTTTATGTTATTGTTATTGTTATTTTTATAATAATTACTGACTCCCTTCCATATTGTTTGTGTTTCTAGTCTTCTCAGTTGGCTAACCTTAGAACTGTGATAAGCCAAGTTTGCCTGGGGCAAGGCCAGCTCAGTTGGTGCAGCCTTTTCCCCTCTGCTCCTTACTCCCGACATCTAGAAAACAGCTTCAGTGACTTTCTTCCAGGGGCCTAGAGCAAATCTCCACCTCAACTTCTGTCACTTACTCCAAAGTGACTGAATGCCTCAGTTTCTCCACCTTTGTAAGTAACAATAATCCTCTTTCTATTCTAGGGTGTCTCGGTAGTAAACACAAGAGCACCATCTTCAAGCTGATCTAAACAGTAAGAGCAGATGCCCAGAATAGGAAGTGCAGAGTTGGGCGGCTGGGCCTCTCTCAGGGTTCTGGGATCCACTTCTTTCCTTTCTGAGATGACACCTACTTCCCTGGGCTGGGGGCGGAGAGACAAATTTTCAGACAGGCAGGGGCCTTGTTCTCCAGGGGCTTGTCGAAGGTGGCATTTCTCCTAACAGGAGGGTTTTGACCCATAAAGTCCTAGTCTTTAATTGTGAGCTGGCGTGTATTTGGCACTGCAGGAATACTTCCAATATGCAGATGGAGTGTGACCCCGGGTAGGAGAGCTGGGGTATGGAGCCTTCAGAGAGGTAACCAATACTGTCTGCTATGCCTCTCTGAGAGGGGGCGGGTATTCAACAAGCAGGCAGAGCTGACACATCTCCCAGAGGCTGAGGATGCAAAGCCCATCCAGAGATGTCTAATCATGCTGTTTGGGGTCCCTTTAGAAGGCAGATTTGCAGAGACCAGCCAATGTTTACTCCTGTTGGCGGCCATCCCTAGAAAACTAAAGCAGAGGTTCTTAAATTTGAGCATCTTGGAATGCCTTTGAGAGCCTAGTCCTACTCCATACCTCATGCTGTAGTGGGGCCTGATTTCTTTCCTTTTTCTTTTTGAATAATTTTATTTTATGCACATGAGTGTTTGCCTGCATGTATCTATGTTCATCACATACATGCCTAGTACCTCTGGAGGTCAGATCCCCTGAATATAAAGTTATCCCCTGAGCTGTCATGTGGGGAACTGGGAACCTGAGTCCTCTAAAAGAGCAGAAGTGCTTTTAAACACTGAGCCACCTCTAGATCTCAATCCCAGAACCTGGTCTCTTTGCATCGGTAAATGAATTTCAGGTGATGCTGGTGTTCCTGGCCAGGTGCCACACTTTGAAGAAACATTGACCTCAAGATGAGTGATGGAGGATGCTTTGCAGCAGAGGAAATGGCAGTGACTCTGATGACTTATTGTCTGTCCTATCTTAGCTTGTTTACACTCACTATCCTTCCCCAGAACTATTAAGTGCTCTGTGTCATTCATCTTTGGAAGGAGTCTTTTTTTTTTAACCCTATAGGTAGAGCAATATATTAGAGAGTTATCAACTTCTAAAAGCTCAAGATTTTATGTGCTTGTTCAAGTTAATCTTATTTATTTTATTTATTCATTACTATTATTTTTACAACTAGAGTATCGTGTAGTTGATGCTGGTCTCAAACTTACTATGTATCTGAGATCAGCCTTGAACTACTGACCCATCCTCCTCCACATTGAAAGTGCCCAAGTGCTGGGATTACGGGCATGTGCTATCACTCCCAGCATTCATGTGGCTGCTAATTATTTACAGGAAAAGATATGTGGTTAAATATTATTTCATTTTGAAAAGATCTCTTCTGAGGAAACTGAGAATGACTAGCGACTGTCCAGGGAGGACAGACCTTCAAGCTCCAGGGAGGACAGACCTTCAAGCTCCAGGGAGGACAGATCTTCAGACTCTATCTCCTACAGAAAAAAATCACTCTTGATTTTTTTCTCTCTCTTCATTTGAACACTTGAAAAATAACACTTAAAGACAGGCATGGTGAGACATACAGTAATCCCAGCTTTCTGGAGAATGAGGATTAATGCAAGACCCTGTCCCTCCAAAGAAAGGAAACAAAAAACCAAACAAGACAAACAAAAGGAGGAGGAGGAAGATCAGGGAAGGAAGGAATGAAGGAAGGAGGGAAAGAAGGAGGGAGGGAGGGAGGAAGAGAGGGAGGGAGGGAAGGGAGGGAGGAAGAACAAAGGAACATTTAAGAAGCTGGGATGTAGGTTAGTGGTAGAACACTTGCCCAGTATGTGGGTACCACCTTCAAAACCACAAAACAAATAGAAAATGAGTTTTAAAAATTTAGTAAACTTGAAATAGTACTTGAAACTAACACAGTAAGTACACACACACACACACACACACATACATATGTATGCATGCAGAGAGGAAGAAACAGATAGAGACAGAGAGAGACCATCTACAAAGCAGAGGGAGTCTCAGGAGCCCCAAACTCTATTTATATTCTTTAAAATCATTTCTCTACTGGTGGTCTAACTTTCTCTTATATTTCTGCAAGTTATTCGTAAGTTTAGGTATTTCAAAACCTACTTTAATAAGGGTTCTCAAGTGCTTCAACCCCGCTTCTAGTCCACAGTCCAAAGGTAGGGGAGAAAGATGCTAAATAGGACAAGGGGATGTGGGGGGATGTGGACCTGTTCAGAAGTGGTTCTTTGGGGCAGTACCAATCTCCATTGTCAGGATAACCAGCAGTCCAGTTCAGTAGTGTCACCTAAAGCAAATCGGCAGCAGAGGCACGATCCAGCAGAGACAGCCAGGCCTTCTCCGAATGGCTGTAAGTCAGTGGGAGCCATCAGAACCAGCTGAAGGACCAGGAGAAATTCTCTCCACAAAGTGAAGATCAGCAAAGACCAACGAAGCATTGCAATTGCATGGTTAGCTATGCAAGCGCTGTCACTGTCTGGTGAGTCCTACTTACACTCTTGCCAAACATTGTGTCCTCTCATGGGTCTGCTTCAGCAAAATATCACATGGCATAACCAGAAATTTCTACTATAGGTCTTTCAGGGCAGAACCAGCTTTTTCTTGCCATGTAAGCTGTAAAAGCTTTACATATATTTTTTTTTATTTTATCATTTTTATTTTCATTGAAAGTGTTTTATGGCATGACTTTTTTTTTACTCTACATGTCTGACTGTGTGTGTGTGTGTGTGTGTGTGTGTGTGTGTGTGTGTGTGTGTGTGCAGGTGCCACCCACTGTGGCAGTCAGGAGACAACCTACATGGGTTAGTCCTCTCTCTGTCTCTCTGTCTCTCTGTCTCTCTGTCTCTGTCTCTGTCTCTCTCTCTCTCTCTCTCTCTCTCTCTCTCTCTCTCTCTGCCTTGCTGAGGCAGTGTCCCTCGTTTCTTCTGAGCTGTGTACCCCAGGCTAACTGACCCATGAGCCTGCGGGGTGCCCTCCTTTTTTCTGTCCTTTACCTTGCAGAGGGAGTATGGGCATAGACAAGCCACAGCCCCACTGGCTTTGAGCTTTTTCATGTGGATTCTGGAGATTCAACATTGGCCATCATGCTTGAGGTGAAAATACTCTTGCTGACTGAGACATTCAGCTGTCCCCTCTTGGTGTCTTATTACAAGTATTTTTTGTTTTATTTTCCATTTGTTTCCTATTTTATTTTCACACCCATTGATTTTCTGCACTCTTTCACTGACTCTAATAATTTTTATATTGATTATCTTTTTGTACAATCTGCAAATAATTTTATTATCCATCCTCTTTGTGTTTTCATTTCCTTTTCCTATTCAGTTGTAACTGTTAGAACTTCTAGAACGTTACTAAAATGATAAGGAAGGTAGTGAACAACCAGTCTTGTTTCTGACTGAGTAAGAGGTCTTCCACGGTTTCCTTTATTTAGTAGGACTCAGACTTGGCTTAAAGATACTGTTTTATTGGGTTAATAAATAAGATTTTGTTAAAAGTTGTATAAAAAGTTAAAATAGTTGTTGAATAATTAAATGACCTTTCAGCATTTATGCACACATGCACATGAGCATAGACATACTTAGGCGTTACTGTCTGAGCTATAGGCTTCGGATCTTCAGAGCAATGTTTATTTTCCGTCAATGCTTGATCTGTCATAGGTTGGAGGAAGGGATTGCAAATTTCTCGCGACTGTCTTCTGTTCGTTTGTCCTGGTAATGTACTGCATTTTGTAATGCACTTGGAAGAAAAGCTACTTGCCCAGTGAAGAGACACGACCTCGAGTGAGGCATGGCGGTGTACCCCCAGCTAGGAAGCACTCAGGAGGACCCTGAGATGGAGGCCAGCCTGGGCTACATAGCCAGATCATTGAGAGAAAGAAACAATACAAAACAACAAGCGAACCGAGCTGAGGTGGCATAGGCCCTGAATCCCCACACTGAGGAGGCAGACCTCTGGGCGCCCAAAGTCAATCTGCTCTTCGTAATTTTCCAGGACATCCAAGCTGACAAGTAGGAATCTGTCTAAAAAAACAAAACAAACAAAAACTCCCAACAAACAGTCAAACAAACAGAAATAAGAACAAAAATCTTACTAAGTCGTATGCTTATTATTACTAAGCATTCACCTTTGCTTTAGGTAGTTTCATGTCTTGAATTGTTTTCTAACTGATTCATATATATGTATGTGTGTATATATACATATATAGCATATCAAAATATCAAAAATATATTTTTTCAAGAGGGTTTCCCTCTGTAGCCCTAGCTGTCCTTGAACTTGCTCTGTAGACCAGGCTGGCCTCAAATTCAGAGATCTGCCTACCTCTGCCTCCTGAATGCTGGAATTAAAGGAGTGCCCCACCACACCCAGCTTTGCATTTATAATTATTTTTACCTAACTGAAAATTTTTCTTTGAAATAAGAGTTTTCCCATTTGAATTCACTAATGAACTATTTTTAATCTTTGTTTTGCTGTCTCATTTTGGGCTGTATAATTGGTTCTTCATTCTTGTTTTTTCTATCTTTGGCTATATAGCTTTCTTTCTTTACAGACTGTGCTAAGGGAATGCACTTTTTCCTAGTTACTATGATTGATATCCTATTTTCTGTTATTCTAATGACATTCTCAATAACTTTCAATAGCATATTGAAAGTTCTTCTTGATTTGTCAACTTTAAACAATATATTCTGGCACCTTGATGAGAAGAAAGAATGAAAGAAAGAAAAAAAGAAAGATAGAAAGGAAAAAAAATCAAATTAACAAAATTTGCTCCCCTGGCTTCCTTCTGTCAATGCACCCCACCCCCTTCACCTCCCCACACACCAGCATCACCACCCTGTTGTGAATACTCATTGCCACCATTAATTTGGCTCTTCATGGCACCTAGACTATAAAGCTGCTGTTTCTGTATTGGCTTACCTGCTTGCTCCCCCATTTCCTTGCTAGGCTCTTGCAGGCTTTGGGAGACCAGAAAGAAGTGACCTGCAATTACACAGAAAGAGCAAGAGCTCCCTTGGAGATCTCCCTCCCTAGGATTCTCATTTTGCAAGTGAAGATATCAAGGACAGACACACTGGCCCTCTATCACAGTGGCCCACACCTCCCAAGCTTGTCCCAAGACTGCAGACCCCCTCAAAACACATCGCAACAGGTTTCCATCCTAATAGCAAGCAAGTGTTCACACAGAGAAGGAGTATGAACAACGCTTTTTAGGGAATTCAATTGCTATCACTCAATATCTTTTAAATGATGTGATACTTCAATGGTTTTATTAAGATGTACAATTTAAAAGAATCATCTCTTCATATGCCCACCTCTCTCCACAGACATATTCTGAATTTCTGGACCTTAATTGAGGAAGAATTCAGAGAGGGAGAATGCTTGTCAGTGTAAGTTGAGAAAGTGACAAACTCGCAGTCACTTAGGATGGCAAAGAATTGATTCTAGAAAGAAATCTGTTTCCTGGCAACCAGCTCAGTTCTCCCTGAAGGGCACTTGAAGGAAAGTTCAATCAATGCAAGGGTCAAATGTTTTCTTTTGCCAGCGTCCATTTTGCATGTAATGACTGCCCTGTGTGGACTCTGCAGGGTGTTCTTCAATTGTTCATAAGATCTAAGGCTCTCCAGGACAAATGCATGTGCTGTGGGTGAGAAATTACTTCAACTGAGTTTATTGGCATTTCTTAGAGCATATGAGTTCAAAGAAAATTATTACAGGTAAGAGCTCTGTCCGTTGAAACAGCACTGTATGGATTCCGTAGTGATATATATGTTCAGAGAGACATCCAAGAAAACCTCACTCAGATCACACCGGTTCCAAGGACTGGTCTCTACCTTGGGTCGGTAAATCTTTCTCCTGACCCGACTGTCACCTGCTTGGCCCGGATTATTTTTTCAATCCGACTGAATTGTCTCTACTATAGATATATGAGGCAGTGAGAGGGTGTTGAAGTGAGGGGGGAATCTTGCTCTGGATCTGGACTTCTTCATGGCCTGAGAAAACTACTTAACACAGACAAACCTTGTGTGGTTTGTCTGACAAGGTGTGGCTAGACAGTACTGTAATGTTAGAAGGGTAGTGCAAGGTTGTTATTTGAGGTGCTGGTCAACTTTGTGGTCAAGTAGCTGTCATGAGAGGCACCTCGACTCTGGGTCTGGGTCTATATGTGTGTGTGTGTGTGCATGCACATGCGTGTGCACACTTGCTTGCATACAAGTAAGAGAGCACAGAGTAATAGCTGTAAATAATTAGAAAAGTTTACAGGATTACCCTGGGCCAGGGGTAATAGGCCTTGGGTCTTTTGTTTGGTTGGTTGCTTGGTTTTGTTCTTGGTATATAAACATAGACTAGTGGTCCAGGAGTCTCCATTTTACTTGTTTAACCCATATTTATTAGCTTCTCCTAAAAAGTGGAAAAGATAGAGGGTTATTTTAAGAAGGATATGATTAGGGCCCATGAGATGGCTCAGTGGGTAAAGGTACTTACCATACAACCCAGAGGATCTGCAATGGGTCCCCAGGACCTGCCCACAGGTAGGAAAGAAAGAGATGAAAATCATTCTTTGATCTTTACACATGCACTATGGCACCCACGCACACACACACACACACACACACACACACACACACATACACACACACTCATACACACAAATACATAAATAATATATAATAAATATATTTGAAAATAAGCATAAATGTTTAGATGGTTTTATAACATTAGCAGGGGTTGAGGGTTGAGACAGAGTTTCTTTTGTGTAGGCCTATCTGTCTGTCTTGGAACTAACTCTGTAGACCAGGTTGGCTACAAACTCAGAGTTCCGCCTGCCTCTGTCTCCTGAGTGCTGGGGTTCACGGTGTCACCACCACTGCCTGGCTTTCTAAAATGATTTAAATGTGGATGAGCAATAGCTCATCCTAGAAGATAGTTTTACTTCCCTGCATAGGAGCCATTGTATAAGTAGCTGTAGCTCATCTATCTGTCCCTCATCCCTTCTCCTGTGCGCCTTCTGTCCTTCATCCCTCCTCCATGATCCTTTGGTCCCTCCTCCCTCTTCCCATGCTCCTTCTGTCCCTCATCCCTCCTCCATGATTCTTTGGCCCCTCATCCCTTCTCCCTTGCTCCTTCTGCTTCTGCCCCATTTCTCCATGCATGTATTTTTGTTCTCTGTTCCTCCAAGTTTCTACAGAAGAATAACTAATCATATTTATTTACAGGACTAAATTATTTATAGAAAGAAAAGCATTATACTTCAAACTAAATACAGTCAACAGAAAACACATGTATCTATGTTCCCTTCAGAAACAATTTCTGAAAGGTGCCAGAGTGGTTCTCGACCTTCCTTTAATAGAGTTCTTCATGTTGTGGTGACCCCAACCATAAAATTATTTTCATTATTAATCATAATGTAAATATATGACATACAGGATATCTGATATACCCTCCAGCAGGACAGAGGAGAAATTAAGAGAGAAAATGCCCATGACTGAGGAAGCAGCATGGTAAAGGAAAATTACAAGTAGGAAGAGAAGAGGCCTTGGCCTGACAAATGGCTAAACAGACAGGGAGCAATCAGTCCAGACAGACTGTGGAGTTTGAATCTTGGCCCAGGCATGGCACTATTAAGAGATGTGACTTTGTTGGAGGAGGTATGGGCTTGTTGGAATAAGTATGTCATTGTGTGTGTGTGTGGGGGGGGGTGCTTTGAGACCCTCCACCTAGCCACGTGGGAGCCAGTCTGATCCTGGCTTCCTTTGCATGAAGATGTAGAAATCTCAGCTCCTCCAGCCCCACATCTGCTTGGACGCTGCCATGCTCCCTCCTTGAAGATAATGGACTGAGCCTCTGAACCTATAAGCTAGCCCCAGTTAAATGTTGTCCTTATCTAAAACTGATTTTCTTTTTAAATAGCATCACAGTTAGGCTTGGTGGGACAGCTTGTAATCTCATTAATGGGAAGCCAGAGCAGGAGGATGACAAGTTCAAAACTTACTTGGGCCACAGAGTGAGTTTGAGAACAGCCTGGCCAACTTCCTTAGAACCTGTCTCAAAACAAACTGTAAAATGCAGAAGACTGGAGAGATAGCTCGCTTAATTAACGAGCTGTGGACTTCTCGCTCCAATCCCTATGAAGTGTATCAGGGCAGCTGAAATGTATTGTTTCCAGGTATAAATAAAGGCTAAAAGTTGACAGTGGCCTTCGGAAAGGGGGATAAGGGTATGAAATGGGGCAGTGTGGGGGTTTCCATTAAAGCTCTGTAAGGCTTGCCTTTCTAAGTCATGTCTGTATGTTATATTTTGATATAATAAAATGAAATGTGATGATTTTTATTTATCTTCAAGTTTTTAAAATAAAAAAGCTTAAAAAAAAAAAGAAATTAACAAAGGGAATGTACACTTTCATCTGTAACACCAAAGCAAGGCTACACAGGCCCACGCTTTCGTCTCTGTGCACAGAGTATGCTTGATAAATGAACGGATGAGTGAGATATGTCATGAACTTCTTTAGAGATCAAGACAGATCACTGGTTTCCTTAGGGAGCTGAAGTCTTGTATCAGAAAACAGTTTGGGAAACCTCACAGAAGACACGTGGTCGCACCCCACTACAATAGAACATGGGTTTCTGCACAGTTGAACCCATTACATAGTGTAAGGCTGGCAAAAATTGCTCATTTCCATAGCGCTGACTCCACAGATTTAAACAGTCCTGAATGGGGAATAAATATGCTGCTCTTAATAAATGTCTAGTTAAGGTATAGTTAATACAGTTAAATGTGAAAGTGTATAAATGATATATTTTAATAGCATTCAGAGCACATTTTCAGGATTGAGATAAATGCAAGCTTTAAAAAAAAAAAAAAAACAGCCTCTAAACACATTGCCTTAACACAGTAAATGATAAATTACTGAAGAAAACTGTTATTCTGCAACGTTTTGAAGATTAAGTAGAATATGAGCGAAATTAACATTGTGTGTAAGTGAAGCTGTGACTGTATCATGTCAGGAAGGTAATAAAATTGCAAAGTGAAAGAGTTAGAGTTTTTTATGCCAGAGAAATGGAAGCAGTTTTCATTTTAATTGTTTTTCTTTAAATGGATTGTTTCTGTAATATACTATATTCTTTCCAGTTCACAGATGTTCAGGAGGGATGGAAGAGTTATAAAATATTCTAATGTGAGCTTTTAGAATGGCTTTTTTGGAACAGGAGGAGAAGAGCCTATGGAATTCAGAATTTTTAGAGTACAATAAAGCATTCACCGTGCAAATTTAGTGACTCCCATTTTGTGAGATGGAAAAACAAATGGCCTCTTAACATTTATGCCATGCTTGGCCTTTTAGCCAAATAAATTCGTTTCATTTATGGTTCTCAGTCCCTTCTTTGCCGGTTAAGTATCTGCAGCATCTCCCTCTTTCTTTCCCCACAGCGCAGTTCTTTGTTCCCGGCACTGGGAACCCACCTGTCCTGCAACTGTCCTCTGAACATGGCTTTGGGCTGGTGTTGTGCTAAGGGATGAGGCTCCCATGGGTCCCTGTGCTGCTGGTCAGAGTTCAGGACCTTCTCCCTGTTCAGGGGCTAGGCAGGGGCTCAGCTTCAACACAGAACCAGGGATGCTGTGCCCCTCATTCACTCTGCACTTGGTTTTCCTTCCCTTCACAGCTTTCTCCCCAAAGCAGTTCTTTCTCCACAGTTCTTTCCGAAGCTATTTGCATCCTCTGAAACTCTAACATTCCTGTGAACCCTCCCCACAGTGTGTTCTGGTTTGGGTGGTGCTGGTAAAGGAAGAGTTTGCTGTTGTTGCTGTTGTCATTTCTTTTTTGTTTTGTTTTTACATCTGAACACATGATGCCAGGGCCTCATAGAAACATACTGAGGGCAGAGGGAGAGGAACCGCTGTCCATGCAGGGTGGAGTGCCACTGAAGGGTAGCACTGTATTAAATGCCATTTTATTCACCTTCTCATTCAGGAACAACAAAACCATATTTACTGAGTCCATGTTGCATAGTGTGCTGGGTTAATGTAGCTGGGCCAGAGACATGGGATCTGTAAGAAGATCTGTAAGAAGCTTCCCAGATGGTGATCAAAATATCCATGAAACAAGGGCCAGGGTGAATTCAACCACAGGCTTCAAGTATCATAAACAGTTTAAGATGATGTGTGTGCACAGGATGGAGATGCTGCTGTTGGCAGATTTCTCACTGACTGGAAAGTACATGAAGCAGTTTTGAGGAGGAGAGATGGGTTTCAATTCAGAATTTCAGCTCACGATTGTTCCTTGATTGTCCAGCTGCTTCTGACATGAGGCCGAGCTTCATAATGGGAGCTTTGGAGAATATACGAGGGAACAAGCTGCTCACTTCCGAGCAGCCAGGAAACAGAGAGGGGAGACAGGAAGCGGCCAGAGAAGAACAAACCCTGAAACACCATTCCTGGACCTGTGACCCACCTCTCCAGTCAGGCCCAATCTCCTAACACTTCACTCAGCATGTGCTCATGATTGCACTGATAAAGTTAGCACCCTCATAATCTAGTCACACCTCAATGGCTGGATGACAGGGAATCAAACCTTCAACACGTGTACATTTTAGACAAACCAGAGCAAAGCAAGGTGGCAGCTTTCTGCACAGAAGGAGCACAGATGGAGCCTTAGGAGAAGGGACTGAGACCAGGAGGAACAGGTTCGAGGCTGGGAGAAGGCCTTTTGAGGGGCACATACTGCCTGACAGCTGGCTGTGTTCCCAGCATCCACAGATGGCTGTTCACAACTGGTGATTCCAGCGACAGGGGATTGAATACTTCTGTTCTCTGAAGGTATCTATACTCGCATGTGTGCATGCTTGTACACACACACACACACACACACACACACCTTAAAACTAAGTAAATCTAGAGGGGGAAGGAAAAGAGAGGGAGAAAGAAAGGACAGAGAGAGAGAGGCAGGAATGCTGGTAAGGAGACAGTTCAAGGATGAGGCTGGAGTTAAAGGAAAAAAAACTCAGAAAGTTTATGTAGGACACAAAAGACACCCAGTCTAAGAGGGAAGATGATGGCATGGGATTTGTATGTTGACAAGATTAATGTTTCAGAATAGATTGGAGAAACGCATAAGCGTAGTAGGAGAGAGGTCCACTGCAGTTCCCTCCCATATCTGAGTGAAACTGGCTCTTCAGGGAGTACTGGTGTACTCTGTAGACCCACATGCCGTCTCGCTGAGTGTCTCATGGAACATAAATATAGCTGTTTAGAAAGCTCGCTAGATCTTTCTTGCAGCATATCTTTTACTCCTAACCTGCTTCCGGGAAGTGGCTGACCCTCCAGTCCCTCTGCAGAAGGGAGAAGAAACACCAGGAGCTGACCATTGCTTAGTGTGAAGTTCTCACTTTGAGCCAGAGTCAAAGCTACATCTGAGGTATGAAAATGTGCATAATTCTGAATGAAAAAAAAAAGGCTACTCATCAACTGCATTTTAAAATTATCACTGAGAAGGAGACCGGTGATTGAATGGGAACTAAAGAGAAAACACAAACCTAGCTTGTGTTCCCCCGCTGGGAAGTTGACTTTTCTTTGGTTTTGAAATTCCATCAGCCAAGCCAGTAGGTTGGGATGACCTGCCCTCCTGCCTCCTTCCACAGCCCAATAAAAGCAGATCCTTTGTGGGAAACATCATTTGGGGATATTTTATTTTCTATCAGCTATTTAGAGGGGGAAGGTCAGTCTTCTTAACCTTCCAAGTTGTCTTCATTCTCAGGGTTTTGCTTTTGTTTTTGTTTGTTTGTTTGTTTGTTTTGTTTTTGTTTTGTTGGGGTTTTTTTTGTTTTGTTTTTTGTTTTGATTCAGCACTTGGTTTCACTGGGCAAAAATGTCCAGGAAAATTGCTCCTTCTCTCTCTCCCTCTCCTCCCTTTTCCCTCCCTACCTTTTCCCTTCCCCTTCCCCTCCCTCCCACCCTCTCTCTCTCCCTCCCTCCTTTCTCCCCTCTGCTCTACCCATCTCTTCTCCCCTTTGCTTCTCTCCCTTCTTTCTCTCCTCTCAGAAACTGATTTTGTTAATGGTATTCAAAGCACTAACTTTACCTCGATATTAAATTTGTGTAAAAATGTTTTGGCCACAATCCCACCACTGCCCTAAAGTGGCCTGGTAAGTCAGAAGAAATCTTGGCCACATAGAATTTATGGCCACGGTAGTATGTGGACTCACCTAGGTCTTCCCTATGTGTACACCTTCTTTGAAGCTACCTAAGGATAGATTAAATGTTACTTTGGTTTCAAATTAGAATGACAATTCCTTGCTTAGTCAGGTGACAAAGTTTAGAGATATGTGTGAGGTGTCAAACAACCATGCCAAACAGGCCTAATATATGAAAATTCAATCTCAGAAAAGTTAGTGTGTGTGGGGGGGTGGCTATTAGGGTTATGCCACAGAAGGTAAAATGTTTGCCCACACAAACAGGAGGACTGAGTGTGATCCCCAGTAGCCATGTTAAAAGCTAGGCAAGTCTAGAAACCCAGCACTGGGGTGGGGTCAAGGAAGCAAGGCAGGTCCTCGTAGTTTATTGGCTGGCCAGCCTAACCAATCAGTAACCTCTGGATTTTAATGTGAGATTCCCTCTCAAAACATAAGGTAATTTTGTTCTCCTTCAAGGAAGGACCAAAGCACCCACACTTTGGTCTTCCTTCTTATTGAGCTTCATGTGGCCTGTGAATTGTATCCTGGTTATTTGGAACTTTGAGGCTAGTATCCTCTTATCAGTGAGTGCATACCATGTGTGTTCTTTTGTGATTGGGTTACCTCACTCAGGATGATATTTTCTAATTCTATCCATTTGCCTAAGAATTTCATGAATTCATAATTTTTAATAGCTGAGTAGTACTCCATTGTGTAAATGTACCACATTTTCTGTATCCATTCCTCTGTTGAAGGACATCTGGGTTCTTTCCAGCTCATGGCTATTATAAATAAGGCTGCTATGAACATAGTGGAACATGTGTCATTACATGTTAGAACATCTTCTGGGTATATTCCCAGGAGTGGTATTGCTGGGTCCTCAGGTAATAGTATGTCCAATTTTCTGAGGAACTGCCAAACTGATTTCCAGAGTGGTTGTACCAGCTTTCATTCCCACCAGCAATGGCACAATGTTCTCTCTCTACATCCTTGCCAGCATCTGCTGTTGCCAGAGTTTTCGATCTTAGCCATTCCGACTGGTATGACGTGGAATCTCAGGGTTGTTTTGATTTGCATTTCCCTGATGACTAAGGATGTTGAACATTTGTTTAGGTGCTTCTCAGCCATTCGGTATTTGTCAGTTGAGAATTCTTTGTTTAGCTCTCTGCCACATTTTTTAATAGGGTTATTTGGTTCTCTGGAGTCTAACTTCTCAAAGGAGCAAATATGGAGATAAAGTATAGAGCAGAGACTAAAGGAAAAGCCATCCAGACACTGTCCTACCTGGGGATTCATCCCATATACAGTTACCAACCCCAGATACTATTGTGGATGCCAAGAAGTGCATGCTGAAAGGAGCCTGATATGGCTGTCTCCTGACAAGCCTTGTCAGAGCCTTATGAATACAGAGGCAAATGTTAGCAGCCAACCATTGGACTGAGCATGGAGTCTCTAATAGAGGAGTTAGAGAAGGGACTGAAGAAGTTGAAGGGGTTTGCAGCCCCATAAAAAGAACAACAATATCAACCAACCGGACCCCCCCTCCCCAGAACTACCAGGGACTAAGCCATCAACAAAGGAGTACACATGAATCCAGCTACATATATAGCAGAGGATGGCCTTGTCATGCACCAATAGAAAGAGAGGTCCTTGGTCCTATGAAGACTCGATAGATGCCCCAATGTAGAGGAATTGAGGGCAGGGAGGTGGGAGTGGGTGGGTGGGTGGAGGAACACCCTCATAGAAGCAGGGGAAGGGAGGATGTGATAGGGTGTTTTCGGGAGGGAGGGAAATCGGGAAAGGGGGCTACATTTGAAATGTAAATAAAGAAAAACCCAATAAAAAATTAATTATAAAAAAAGAATTAAATGCAAAATATAAGAGGACCGGCAGGTGTGGCAGTGGCTTAGCGGGTAAAGGCAATTGCTACCAAACCGGACAGCCTGAATTTGATTCCTGGGTCCTAGATGGCAACAGGAAAAAACTGACTCTGCCCTCTGACCTCCACATGCATACATGGCGTGGTCACTTCCACACCAACATCCACAGAAAATTAGTAAATGCAATGAAAACATAAAGTGGAAAACTGTAAAGGAAGATCCCTAGAGAACTCCGGCTTGCACATAGGTGCACAGGTGCACATGCACTTAGTGTGCACACACACTCACATGAACACACACATACAACACACACAAAAGAAAATTAAACAGGATTGTTATATTAGGCATAGGTGCTTTTGCGGGTTGCAGTGCTACATACCTATAACTCCGCCTGCTGGGGAGACTGATGCAGGAGGCTAGACTAGAGTCTCTCCCCAAAGAAAATTTGAAAACTGAGGTGGCTATAGCTCTGAAGTAGAGTGCTAATATTAATTAGCATGCACAAGGCCCCAGGTTCAATATCCCAAAGTGCAAAGAGCAAACAGGTACTTTACAAAAAAAAAAAAAAAAAGTCTTAAATGTCTTATGTTAATGAAGTATTAAAATATTAACTAACAGAAGATGTAGAATTTTTTTCTCCGTGTGAAAACACGATTCAAAAAAGTTACAAGCATGTCACCGTAGATTACTTTTCAGAAATATTTCTTCTACATACGCCAGAATGCACCTGCCGTTGTGATCATAAATGCCAGCCTGTCATTTGAATGTATCCAACACACTGAAAACTGGTATGTGAGCAGGTAGTGGAGTGTGCATTCAACGGCCAAGAGGTACCCACTGCAGGTACCTGGCAAAGGGCCATTGGCAAGCATTTACCCTAAGTTCTTTCTACAGCTCTTGCCTGGCTTCCCACTACAATCAAATTCGGAATTAAAACAAAAACAAACCTCCCAGCTCCCAGGCCGTCTCACCTGAACCTATAGGAATAAGACTCAAGCGCTGGCATTTTCAAAGTTCCCAGCTTATCCTGACAGGAGCCTGAGGTTGAATGTCACCGTTACAGAACAATGCATCTCAAACTTTAGTGCTGTGGACTCAATGGAGGGTCTTGTGAAGTGTAACTTCTGATGCAGTAGGTGGATCCAAGAACTCTGCATTTCTCTCTTTCTTTTCTTTCTTTTTTTTTTTAATTTTTATTTTTACTTTATCAGAATTTTTATTGAAAGACATATGCATCTTTCCTTCTCCTTTTTATTGGTTATTTTATTTATTTGCATTTTAAATGTTATCCCCCTTCCTGATTTTCCCTCAGCAAAGCTCCTATCCCATCCCCTTTCCTCTATAAGGGTGCTCCCCTACCTGGTCACTCACTCCTGCCTCACACCCTACCATTCCCATAAATTGGCGCATGCATCAAGCTTCCACAGGACCAAGGGCCTCCCCTCTCATTGATGCCAGATAAGGCCATCCTCTGCTACATATATGCAGCTGGATCCATGGGTCCCTCCATGTGCACTCTTAGCAAGAAGTTATTTGAGGGATCGCCTCACCAGAGAGAGTTCTGTATGAATCCCTACTCATTTTCAAGCAGGAGCCACAGCCTCAAAGAGCAAAGACAGTCTAAGATAACAAGGAGTGCATGAGACAGGAGGAGGAATTCTGTGGAGGACTAGAGTCATGGCTTCCACAGCCATGGGAACACTGCCAGTAACCTTTGACCTTCCGAGACAGGGAGGCCTGGGGTCTCTGGCTGTGTGTGAGTTCAGAGCCTGAGGGTCTTATTGGTGGGCTCCCAGACTTGGTGTCCCTCCTCCAGGGGCTCTGGTGTGGCTAGGAAGCTGTGGGGTAGGAACAGATTTCTCATCAGCAGGACCCTGCATGGAGAAGCACCCCACCCCGGAACAAACCTCTCTCTGACCCTCCCCATTGTTTTTCCAGGTTCATTTTTCCTTCTCTCCATTTATGCCCTTACATTCATATGTGTGTATTATATATTCATAAGTATCATGTGTCTATATCCCCTGCTACTGTTAAACACACAGCTGTCTTTGCTTTGCCAAGATGTACCTTTATTACTGTTATTTGAGGCACTACCAGCAACAATTTTAATGTCCTTCAAGAAATACTGCCAAGGATCTTCTAAGTTACTGATAATAAAAACAGCAGGTTCTGGAAAACTTTAGATCACGCCAGTATTTCCCAGCCACTGTATGTATGTGTCTCACTCTTTGGCATGTATCTATTCTTTTCCTAAGTACAGACCTCTTGAATAGACATCTTCTGATTTCTAAGTACTATGGAGACATTACATTGTCCATATCCCTGAAGTTTGGTCTGTAGGTATAATGAACTTGAACCCAATTATCTAGTGAAGTTTGGCCACAGAAAAGCAAAGACATGCCTTGCTGGGAATCTCCACATCCACACCTCCCAAATGTACAAACTACATTCATTCCGAGCCTTCCACTTATAAAATTTCCAATGAGTTCCCATGTTTCCACACAAGAACAGTTGTTCAGACGCTAAATTGTGTAAAATGTGAAGCCCCTCATTCTGTAGCCATTTTAAACCAGAAGCTCTGACTTTAACTGCTCGTTTAAAACAGATTTTATTTTTATTTATGTATATAAGTGGAATATCTGGAGAGTACACAAGCTGTCCTGGCCTTTGTTTAGATCCAGCTGGGACATCTTGAGACATAGGCTCTGCTGTGGCTGAGTTCTCTATAGGATAAGGGTCACAGTTATGCCTACTGTAGGCAGACATCCCTAGGCAGAGGCTCACTGGCCTCCAGAATGGTTGGAGTTATCTAACTGGTCTTGTTGGATTATTGACAAAGCATCCTTTGACTAGAGGTACCTTCAGACAACATATCAACCACCTACTTCATTTATTACAAATAAAAAGGCAAATGCTTACCCAGGAGCTACCCAAGAAACAGTAGCGTTGAGACCATATGAAGTGCTTTTGGCCTGTGGTCCCGGACTCATTACCGTTATTCTTCAGCTCTCCAGTTCTGAAGAAGGGAAAGTGCATGTATTTTCATGAACCTGTCTGTCAACATGTTAATTGTTAAAAGATCACCCCGTCCACTCCAAGTGCCGAGCTTGGCTCTACCAGCAAGCTAACACACATGCTGCTGTGGTTTTGAATCTGAAATGTCTTCATGCAGATTCACGTTTTAGGCACTTTATTTCCTGGCTCGATGTATTCTTTTGAAGATCATGGAGGTTTAGGAGCTAGGGCCTGGGCCTGGTTGTCGAAGTAGGGTCTCCGTGGGTTAGTGTGGACGTTCCGCTTACTTCTGATTCTGTGCGCTGCTTCCTGTCACGTGGACAAGTCTCTGCCGCCCACTCCCATCACCTCGAATGCTTCTAATTTCTTCCTGGCGACAGGGAAACCATGAACTAAAACAAACCCTTTCTCCTCTAAGTTGTTTCTGTCAGGTATTTTGAGCACAATAATAAAAATTAAGGAAGGCACACACCCACATATCTAAACCCGCTGGTTGGAAGTTCTCACGGGCAGCTCCTTATGCATAGGCATGAGGCACCTGTGCTGCCTTGATTTCCTCCAGAAATGAGCAGTAGCCTACTGAGCATTTCTATCAGCTCCACATGGCTCCAAATTACAGCCATGGCTACAGGAACTGCCAGCTTACTCCACAAAACTGGGGGCTTTGTGGACCCCACGAGAGGCCTTATTTATTACCTCTCCCAGAGAAAGCAGGCTGGGGCAATAATCGTCAAAGTAATATTTACCCCTTAATAACTGCCTATTTTTACACCAATGTTAGAGGTTAATAGCAGTGTTATTTACTCCTCTGCCAAAAAGAACTGAAGGATGTGAAATGTAGCAGTCAATAAAGCTGAGCAGCCAGATAAATAACATTCATAGTATTTCCTGACAAATCCTTCTGCAACTCCAGGTTATAAATAACCTCAAGAAAGCGCTTCCTGAATTACAAATTTACTGATGTGTAAAATGTAATTTTAAAAAGGGCTTCGAAGCCCAGAAGCATTGGATTCTGTAACTATGTTCCCTGCAGACCGTGTGCAGACGCGTGTGAGCCCTCTGGGATATGTGTTCCCTCACAAATACGCATGTGTACATAAAATTAGAGTTAAGATGGAAGCATTTCCCATCCCTCTCCACCCTCGCCATGACACTTCTCTGCTCTCCCTTTGCCGATGACACTTTCTCTGTCTCTCCTTACATTCTTATGTCGGAGCTTATGAAGCCTCCCTCCCGGACTACCCTTTCTGTTCTGGTACCTTCCTCTGTGATCCCTCTCGTTCCCATGGCTGACTCACAAACACGTTTCCCATCCTTCATCCCCCTGAGCTGCAACTTCTCTATTAATGATCCTCTTGGCATCCCATCGGGCTTCATAATGGCCATCTCAAGGGTGGTCTAGCTACAGAATGACTCTCAAGTCCCTCCCCTCCCTGTTCGCATACTCTCACCCCTGCTATCCCCAACCAGCAAATGGTGCCACCTTCCATACAGTTATTTAGTGGAAATACCCAGCTCCATCCCAATGGCCTCCTGGTGTTCACCAGTCCCTTCTGCATCTAAGCCACAAGCTAAGTAGCAAATGTCTCCTCAAAACCACGATGTACAGGGATCAATCTGTGCTCCCAATCATCTTCTATGTGTATCTACCACTCAGCCCAGTCCACATTCATCAACTTTCAATCCCTGGAACTTTTACTCTGGCAGACTTAGTCTTCTCCCAAGTGAAGGACTCTGACTCCAAATGACTTGGCACAGACATCTGGACTCCTCTCCTGAACTCTTTCTCCTCCTTCCTTCCAGGGACAGTCACCTTCTCCAAGTTCCTTAATCAAAATAAGATATTCTTCTGAGCAAAGCACAGGGTGGCTGGGACTACAGAAACTTATGCTCTCCACATACTACAGATGCTGGAAGTCTAAAATCTTTTTACTGGTAAAGAAAGCTTACCAAGTCCTTAGAAGAAAAACCTGGTCCCAGAGCTAAGTGACAGATGAACACTGCCCTGGACCATGACATTTTAGCAAACTCAGGGAAACCAAAGCTGAGGTATCCTGAAAGGGCCCAGAGTCTCTTTTTTCGGTTTTTTTTTTTGTTTTTTGTTTTTTTTTGTTTTGTTTTTAATTTCCCTCTTATCCCTGATATCCTGGGACTGCTCATTCTCAGTTTAGCCCAGTCTGGGTCTGGCCCAGCAATCACAGTGTCCTGGCTGAAGCCCCACTTTCCTACCAATTAGACAGAAGAGCTAGGCCTTCATGTTCGTTGTTCCAACAGAAAGCCACAGGGACCATTTACCCTGGTGCTAAAATGCTAACCACTGATTAAGACGCCCACATTTCTAAGAGGGAGGCTGGATGTGTTTAAGGTTGCCACTTCATCCAGATTTTTTTTCTTTGTTCAAAAAAATTGTTTTTAAATAGTGAGAGGGATCTTAGAAGTCCAGAATAATTAACTTCTCTTAAATAAAGAGAAAAAAAATCACACCTTGAGCAAGTAATGAAGACCTCGGCATAGGGCCCCGAGGATGGTGGCATCCAAACCTCTGCACGGGGACCGGAGGATGGTAGTACCCAGACCTCTGCACAGGGCGCAGAGGATGGTGGTACCCAAACCTCTCTGCACAGGGCCTGGAGGATGGTGGTACCCAGACCTCTGCACAGGGCCCAGAGGATGGTGGTACCCAGACCTCTGCACAGGGCCCAGAGGATGGTGGTAGGACTCAAAAAGTGGATTAAGAGAAGTGTTCTGATTTCCCTGTGGGTGATTCTCATAAGGTTTCATAAGATCCCTTGTATTTGTATTTATTCCATCTACTATTATTGTATATGGTGTGAGTGCACACGCATAGAACGTGTTCAATTCAGAGGATAACTTTGTGGAGTTTGGGCAGCAAACATCCCAAGCATCTACTAAGCCATCTTGCTAGTACTCTCCAGAAATTTTTAATAGTTTGGATCCAGAATAAGTGTTTGTGGAATTGTAGAAATTCTATAAAATATAAATTGAAAAAATATTTCCAGAAAAAAATTAATATATGTATACAGACTTATGATGATAATAATGAGGCCAAGCTCTCATCTATGGCTTTTCTTCTGAAATAAAATGTAAAATGTGACCCAAAAATAATAAACAGAGATATTGACTACAAAACAACGTATAATAAAACAAGCAATGTTAAGCAGAGGTTGAATTTAGGTAAGGATGTCTTAATGATCAAAAACTCTGAATAATGGAATAATCATTGTTGAATTATTTTGTTTGCTCATTTAATCTGTCTCACTCAATTTCCATAACATCCTCTATAGATCTACTATATTCCCTTTCATTGCCTAACTTTCATCATGAAAAATTTCCAAGAAACAGGTGAATATAACGAATCACACAGGAAGCATTGGCACATTCACCTTCATTTCAGACCAAACTCGTTGTCCCTGTAAGGGCTGCAGCCAATCCCTGGAAGGACATTTATTTTCTCTTCTTTCTGTCATTGGTTTCCTACCCAAGGATCATTAATTGTCCTTTGTGGATACTTTGTTATATGCATATAAATAGATACTCTCTAAGTTCTTGGAAGTAGAAACTGCTGCATCCAATCATGTGCTGAGTCTAGGAGCTGTTGCCAGGAGCTTACAAAAATGAGTGCAGCCTGAGGCCACTCGGCACACTTCCCAACACTGGGAGTCATCGAGCATTTTAAACAATTCTCATTGTCTTGGATGAACAGGCTGTGTTAGTCTGTTTGGGCTGTCGTAACAAATGTCACCGTGGCTAAAGAACAAGGGTGCATTTCCCTTACAGTTCCAGAGGCTGAAGGCTCAGGTCTAGACTCCAACATAGTTGGGCTCAGGTGGAAACCTCTCCCTGGCATGCAGATGGTTTCTCCTCCAGGTGGGGTGGGGGGGTGGGGGTGCTGGTGGAACATGCTCTCTCTCGTGTCTCTTGTTCAAAGAACACTAATTGGTCACAGGCTCACTGTATGACTTTATCTAACCCTAATCACCTCCCCAAAGCCTCATGCCCAAATGGCGTCGCATGGGGTGAGGAAGGTACTCTACACGGGTTGTGGGAGATACAAGCATCCAGCTCATGGAGGTACCCCAGCATTGCTTACACACAGGGTTATTATTTGCCACTGTGTTTATCCTGCCATCAACAACCTGATTCGTCTATTTCCCTACCCTGTTGACCAGTAGGAGTTTTTAAAATTTTAGAGAAATTAACCCTTTGTCATATATAGGGTGTATTTCTACCTCAGTCCCGGAGGATGGTGTCTTCCTGAGTTGTTTTTTATTTTTTTTCTTTTTCTTTTTGGTCTGGATTAATTTGCATAGCTTTTTGTGTTGAACTTTATCTACATATAATTAAACATATGTTTGGTTTTTTTTTCATAGCTTCTTGTCCTACTTAGAAGAGGTTTTTCTTCACCAACATTTACAAGTTAGAGAATAGTTTTCTTTCTCTAATCTTGAGATGTGAATTGTTACTTAAGCATTAGGTCATGGGAGCCTTCCTTTCCAAAATCTTTGCCTTGTTTTTGCTTTTTTGGGGGGGGGGGGGTTCAATCAGAAAACTGGCACTTTTAGTCTTGACTATAACAATAGTAATGAAGACTAGTAAGACTGCCATGTCTTAAACCTTTGAGATTTCTTCCCTCCAAACCTCTTTTTCATGTGGTCCTGAACACTCGTAAGTGCTATGACCCTTTTTTTTTTTTTTTTTTTTTAAATAAATCAGAAATTCTCAAATCCTTTCGTGGTATGGTGAGTATTCAAGCCAGGGCTTCAGGAATGATAGGTAACCACTCTTCCTCATAGCCACACCCCAAGTCTAGTAGTGACTTTTGAGTTCTCTGAAGTCTTCAGAAAGGGCAGAGGTAGGAGTGTGTGTCAGAAAGTCAGACAGGGGTTAGGGCAGGTCCACAGATGATGACGCTTCGCTCTCCTCTTGATCCCCTAAAAGTGGTGGAAACAGAATCTTTATGGTGAGCTAGTTGGGGAAAGAGGGGAAGGAAACTAGAAAATGCTTCAAGAGAGTAGCATGGCCTGGATGACTTAGAGGTTGACCTAGTAAAACTTAGATCTCTGGTAGTTATAAATATCTGAGTTTTTATAGCCCCATACACTGCTGACATCATCTTAATACAGCGTGGTGTGAGCAGGAACCTGCAGGCAATGGCGGTTTGATTTGTGTGCCAAATTACCATGGTCTCTTCTGTGACTTCATTCATTCATTCGTGTGTGTGTGTGTGTGTGTGTGTGTGTGTGTGTGTGTAGAGAGAGAGAGAGAAAGAGAGAGAAAGACAGAGAGAAAGAGAGAGAGAGAGAGAGAGAGAGAGGCTCAGGGAGGTCAGAGGACAATTCCTTTTCCTCCACCATGTGGGTTACCAGGATCAATCTCAGGTCACCAGGCTTGGTGGCAAGGACCATCACTTGCTATGTTATCTCTCTGACCAGGCCTCCTCAGTGGATTTCTGAGAATAAGAAGAACTGGTAGAAAAATAAGCCAACTCCCCCATCAGTTTGTAATCAGGAAACCCAGTAAGAACTACAATTGGTGGCTGTGGGCAGAGAACATTATTTTATACATCTTGTGGGGAGAGTTGAGAGGATCCCGTTTTAAAAGGCTGCTTCAATAAATGATTTACCAGGGCAACCAAAGATCAAAGAAATTGCATCTTGGGGCACCTGAAATTCAATGTTTATGGAAGTCTCCAGAAGCCCAAATCTTTTATGACTTTTATATTAGCTAACCACTAAATTTTCAAAGCAACTAGGCTGCCAAAGGTTTTAATAAGAGCTGCATGGCTCAAACTCTCTGTTTAATAAATATAAGCGTGATGGTGTTGAGAGGCATCTTGACAATATGTCATATGTCATGGAAGACATACCTAGGCTTGGCCACATGACAGGAGTGTTAAATTCCAGGGACAAAACAATCACCATAGAACAAACTCCTGGTTGCTCTGGAGGAGGCGTCCTAGCTGGTACCTACACTCGGGAGTGGAGTGGGGTGTGGGGGTGGGGTAGGGGAGAGATTAACTAGGTGGGAACTTAAGACCCCTCCACAGGAGACTGGGTGCAAGCTCATTCCTGATTTCCCCTTAGCAACGATAAAAGCTCCTGGCAACTTGGGGCTGCCCTAAAATGGTCTGGTGTCTCTGAATCAGGCTCAAAATATTTTCCAACTGGGTCCCAGAATCCTTTGAGGGTTGGTGGCAAAGCCCCTTTCAGGTTGTAAGACAAATGAATTTCTGTGAGCTGGGATGGGGCTCAGTGACAGAGCACTTGTCTACACAGTTTAAGGCCCTGGAACTCATCTCTAGCATGCACACACACGAGTGCACATGTGCATACACACCAAAAAATCAGAATCAACATAAACTCCATGTTTTCACACTATCAAGAGATAGTTTTTCGTTTTAAAGAATTTACTGTGAGTGTGTGCATGTATGCATGCATGTGTGTGTATGGATGTCTTGCCTATATGTTTGTCTGTGTACCATGTTCATGAAGTGCCCGAGGAAGCCAGAGAATGGTATCAGGTACCCATCTGGGGTTATAGGTGGTTGTGAGTCACCCTGTGGGTGCTGAGACCTGAACCCTGGACCAGGGCTGTCATCTCCCCAGCCCTAACACATAGTTTCATCCTTATGTTGGCATGAGCAGTCTCCACAAGGCCTCCCAGCTGAACATAACTCTAGTTCAAATGACTGTGGTCTGTAGCTCCCAGGACTGCATAGTTTGTGTGACAGCAGAGATTACTGGATTTGGGGGACTCTGGTGGCTCTGTTGATCTTTTTTGGCTGTCTGGGGACTTGTGTGTGTGTGCATTAGAGAAGAGCTAACACTCTGTCCTCAGCTCTCCTCATATACAGATGTGAGGTGATAACTGGCCCCTGTAGGTTTCTACAGATGAGCTCCATCAGCACGGAGATTTTTTTTTTTTCTGTTGAGAATGGTTGCTGTATGTTCGTCGTCTGGGAGCCTGTAGGACATCACTGATGAAAGAAGGGTGTTCTAGCTCTTGATGATGTAGTGCCAGGTCAACATATAACCTGGGGCTCTTCCCAGCTCTTTGCCTGTTGGTTGCATGTAGTGAATTGGTAAGAGGAATACCTTTAAAACAATGGTATTAGCTCTTAAGACTTAAAGAAACTGAGAAACAGCATGTGACTAATTAGGACAAGATGTGTGATGGCATAGCCTCCTGCTGCGGGAAGATGCTCAGTTGGCCACCTTCATGAGCCACCTCCCTCAGTTTCCTGTCAAAGAAGGCAGAAGTCCCTCTTTCTTAACGAACTGCCTTCTTTGTTGTTGTTCTAGGAATCAAATGCAGGGCCACCAAGGCAGACACATCCTCAGCTTTCTTTGTGACTCTATTTTGAGAGGGGTTGCCTCCGTGTACCTTCAACTTGCAGTCCTCCTGCTGGGGTTACAGGCCGCATTTCCAAGCCTGCTCCTCATGCTACCTCCCCACAAGCCCCCCCCCCGCCCCCATGTGTAGTAAGATGATAGTGAGTAGCAAGGTCTCACTATGTAGCTGGCTGACCTGGAACTCTCAATCCTCCTGCCTCAGCTTCCCAAGTGCTGGGATTACAGGTACATATTATTGCTCCTGGCTGCCTGGCTTTCCGCATACAGTGGACCAAAATTGCCAAGAAGATAGATTAAAAACACATCCCGGAATTTCGGAAGAGGCAACACAGTGGCAAAAGTTAATCCCTAGATGGGAAGGAAGTATTTTCTAATTTGCTGTGATTTGGATAGGAGCTACATTCCCTGGGCCCAGGTTCATATCTCTTTACATTTTTAAATGTCCTTTGTTGCTGTTGTTTTTAGGACAGGGTCTCTCTATGTAGCCCGGCCTACCTGCAACTCACTATGTAGACTGATAGTCTTGATAGGAAAGATCAAGATGATAGTCTTGAACTCAGAGAGATCCACCTGCCTCTGCCTCCCAAGGGCTTGAGATCAGAGATCAAAAGTGTGTACCACTATGCCTATCAGTTTTCATATCTTGAAATTACTGAGAACCTCAAGTCAATTTGCCTGGAAATGAATAAATGAGCCTTGATTATTGTCAATAACAAAACAAAAAAAAAAGAACCTTTCTCCCTTTCTTTCTGTCTCTCTGTCCCCCCTCCATCCCCCCTTTCTCTCTGTCTCTGAGACAACTCATTATGAGACTAGGATGGTGTTGATCACACCTGGATCCACCTGCTTCTGCTTCTTTAATTCTGAGATTAAAGGTGAACACCACTGAAAGACCCCCAGAACTGGGGAGATCCTTACTCAATTCTCTGGATGACGTGACCACCCAATGACTCACGAGAGACCAAACTTGCTGCAATCACATGAAGTTTATTGGGGATACCGGTACTGGGGTCGATCTCGTGACTATGCTGGCCAGAGTTCAACCCCGGGGTTGATCTCGTGACCATGCTGGCCAGAGTTCGAAGCCGAACACAAGAAGTGTGGGGAATTTAAGGGAACATCCATAAGCAGGGGGCAGGAAGAGGGTTACCAAGGAAACAGAACATAAACAGTGGAAATTTTCAGAGGGACCCAACCCAAGGTATTCAGTTAGGGAGGGAAACACATTCATTCTAGGAATGTAATCTTCATCTATCGTCAACAGGGTGGAGAGTCTCATAAACCACTAGACCTTCATTCTTAGTTCTGCCCTCATTGTGGATCATTCAGGAGGGGCAGGTATCTGGAACCAGAGCCCTGAGGCTCTGAGTTCCTGGAACTGGCTATTTTATATTTCTGGTTGGCTACAGTGGCCCTCCATGTCCTTTTAGGTAAAGGTTATACACCATACATTTGTATTAAATGCCCTCATTTTAAATTCTAAGATTCTCCAGCCTTTCACCACCATATCTAGCAAAAAAACAAAAAAACAAAAAAACAAACAAAAAGAAAACCTTTCTTGGCATAGGGGAGGATAACACCTTTGTGAAAAAGTGAATAAGTCCTTTGGAAAACTGTGCTTGTAACAATAGAGAGAAGCCAGGTCATGCTTTGAACGAGAATGGGCCCTGTGGGCTCTTATCAGTGAATATCTGGTCCGAGGTGAAACTGTTTGGGAAGAATTAGGAGGTGTGGCTTTGTTGAACTGGGCCATCAGCACTATTCCCAGTTATTCTCCGCCTCATGCTTTTGGATCACATGCAAGCCCTCAGGTACTGCTCCAGTGCCATGCTGACTGCCTGCTGCTGTGCTCTCTGCTGCCATAGTGGTCAGGGGCTCTCACCCTTTCCAACAGTGATGATCTGATAACCATTTTGAATCTCTCTTTCTCTCATCTTACACTTCTTACAATGGCCCAACACTAAAACAGTCCATTTATACTGTAAACATATTTTGTGTTTGCCTATCTCTTTTTGGCTTATAAAGCAGTCTTTCTCCTATCTTATCTTTATCTTAACCTTGTTCCTATTTCTCACAAGACTAAAGTGAGGCTTGTGGAGCTAGGATCAAGGCAGTATTGGTCCCTAGATAAGAAATCTCTGAGTTCAAGGCCAGCCTGGTTTACAAAGTGAGTTCGAGGACAGCCAGGGCTATACAGAGAAATCCTGTCTTGAAAAAAAAAAAAGAAAGAAAGAAAGAAAGAAAGAAAGAAAGAAAGAAAGAAAGAAAGAAAGAAAGATGATAAAGAAAGAAAGAAAAGAGAAGAAAAGAAAAGAAACCTGACATTGTCATTAAACAGCCATCACCTTAATGGGGGTGGAGAGAGAGAAATCAACAATGTGCTTTATTACCTTGCATTATGTATCTGAGGATGACTTTAAACTTCTGGCCCCTCTATCTCCACATCCCAGGATTGCAGGCATGCACCATCATGCCTTCTTTTATTTGGTGCTAGGGACTCAACCTGAGCTTCGTGCATGCTAGGCAAGTACTCTACCAACAGCACTCCCCTCCCAGCCTTAGTAACATCCCCTTTCTCCCCTTTCCCTAGGCTTACTTGATCAGTTTGCTGGATGTTCACACCCAGCTTTAGTCTCCTTCCCCGAGCAGCCTGTCTGATGAGAAATTGAGAGACTCATTTGATGGAAGAAGGAAACTGAAGGGTGAGCTGAAGTGCCTTCTGTCTCTTCCGGCTGGAGTGATGGCACTCAGATTACTTCTGGGAATAAGAAGGTTGGGATTTTGGGGCAGAAACTAGACCTATTTTGTCCCCCAATATAAACTTTCTGCCCTGAAACATCAGAGCTGTGACAGAGCATAGCTGCTGTGGAATGGGAAGAGCACATTCTCGAGTCTCCTTTGGGTGCGATCATTCGATTAAGTCCTGGCCACTGCGAGGCAAGCAAAAGCGATGTGCACAAATTCTGCAACAGGAAGAGAAGAAAGACAACAGCCCCTTCTCTTCTCTCTTCTGGAGGGTTGGCACACGGATGCCTTGGTGGCTGTTACAACAATCCATGTCACACTACAAGGAAGAAGCTACATGCAGAGCCAGAGTTCTGGTCTGTCAGCTCTCCTGCTCTTCTATAAAACAGTGACATGAATTCCTTGTTTTTATTTTTTTTTCTTCTTAGATTTGTGGGTCTCTTTTGCTAACAGTCTGGCATCTATCATGGTGACAGTTACAATGCAAAAAATTTAAGGTCTATAGCTTTATACTCTCTGAGCTTGGGCAATGCCATGCCCTCTTTAGATGTTGGTACAAGATAACAACTCTCCTGTGCCTTTGTAAGTGGAGCAACCATTTCTTCTGCTGTTAATGAGTCACGGGCTACAGGGAACAAAACAAGGCGAAAAATGGGTGAGCTGAGATACGTCGGCATTTAAACTACCTGGGCTTCCAAGGACATTATCAAGGAAATGAAAAGAGAATACTGGAAAAATTTTGGAAATCACACATCTGATGAATATCTGACATCTGGACAGCTGCAAAGGACTCTCACAGCTCAACAAGAACCCAGTTTAAAAGTGGGCATCTGGGCTTAGTGACACATATCTCACTTGGGAGGCTGAGGCTAGAATATCACGGTAAGTTCAAGGGCAGCCTGAGCTACCTAATGAGCTCAAGGCTAGCTGGCATATATGGCAAAATGCTACTCCAGACACAGCAATAACGACAGAAATCAGCAGAACAAAGAGGAGGTGTGTTGTCATGTATTTATTCGGAGGACATATACTAATGGCCAATAGACACTGGAAGATGCTTAGCCCTTAGTTAAATGCAGATCAAAGCAAAGCAATGAATTATCCCATACCTACTAGAGCAGCCATGAGCAAGGAAGGATGCTTAAGAAAAAAATGATAGGGCGGAGGTGGTGGCAGGTAGTAAGTATTAGAGGACATGAAGAAATGCAATCTTTATTCATAGGTGGAATATAAATGCATTGTTTGTGGTAAACAGTTTGCCAGTTTCTCAAAAAGAGGTGAAACCTAGAAATACATTTCCCTCAGGAATCGCACTGCTCTGTAGACTCAAAAGAATCAAAAACAAGAATTTTAACAGAGATGGATACATATGCGTGCTTAAGGTAGCACTGCTCATCATAAACAAGAGCTGGGGAGATCAACATGCCCATAGTGAATGACTAAACAGGGCCAGTAGAATATTATTTAAAAGAAACAAAGTATGACACATGTTACAACACAAATGACACTTGGAAACATTATGCTAGGTGCAAGAAGTCAGACTTGAAAAGGTCATGTGTGTGGTTTCATTGGTACGAAATATCCAGAGAAGATCAATCCGTAGGGACAAAGAGTAGTTTGGTTATTGTCAGGAGATGGAGAGAGAAGAAAATGGAGAAGGGTCATGACATATGTGAGGTTTCCTTCTGGGGTGATGAAAATGTTTAAGAACTAGTGGTGTGGTGTCTGAGAAACACTTTGACTGTACTAAATGACATAGGACAATTCATTTTAAAATTAAAATTGTCAATTTTATGTTATAGGAGTTTTATCTCAGCTGGAACATATCACAACACACACACACACACTCACACACACTCACACATGCATGCACGTACACAAACCCCTAACGGCCTCAGAACAACAAGAAGAGTATTTCCAAAAAGATACCCAGAAGTGCAGGGTCTGCTAGAAGGATGCTGTGAGCCACCTAAGCAACAGGGCCACTAATGAGCTCCCTCCTCCCTGGAAGCCCACATCCCTTCTGCTCCTCCCTCTCTCCTCTCAGCTATTCATTAGGCTCCAACCTGCTACTTGTCAGGTAGCATTAGTTGTCAGGGCATCCGGGGGACTCATGTGCCCTTGTTCTCCCTGATTCCTTATTTATTATGTTAATGAGAACATGATCAAGCCTCCGAGCAGAAGTTCCAAGGTGGATACTGGGTCTGTAGTCCACGACGATTGTCCACATGGAACTGTTGTTTGGTTTGGAACTCAACTTGGGCACGCACTTGCTCTGGGTTCTTGAGAAAGTCAGTTATTCTGAGTTTTCTCATTTTAAAATGGGACTAGATAACATTTTCTTTATTATTTTTAATATCCCCAAACCAAGACCTTTGCAACAGCTCACCTGCACAGCAGCTGTGCAGCACCTCACCTGCACATTGTGCCTGCCATCCATCTTCCCTCCTCATCAGGCTCACTGCTGCTTTTTTTCTCCTCCTAACCTACCAGCACACTGCCACAAGGAATCATGCCTTCCAGAGAGCCTCAGCTCACTCAGGAGGAAAGCCAAGTCCCCACCTGAGCCTTCATGATCCTCCCTAACCTTGAAGACCCTCCTCCCACCACCACCAGCCTCGCTCACTCCAGTTTGGTTCAATGTTCTTTGTTTCCCCCTTGGGAGCCTGTGCATTTGCTGTTCTTTCTCTCTGAATGGTTGTTCATAACTTTGCCGCACCCAGCCCCCCCACCCCACCCCCGCCTGCTTTCACAAACCCATCTTAGCAGCCAGAGAGAGATTTTCACCCCGGTGCTCTCCCCTTCCCTTCCATGCTTAATTTGGCTTTGTAGCCCATCACGGTTAACGGCAGCATTTAATGCCAGGCACACTGTCTGCTCCTTGTTATTTGTCTTCCCTTTGAGGCAAGGCCCACAAACTTTTTGTTTGTTTCTGTTTTGCTTTATCTCACAGACTAATCCTAAGCAACCAGAGTAGTATCTGGCACACAGCACACGGCCCATCAATACTTGGTGAATGAGTTATTTTGAAGATCTGGGACAATGGATAGGAAAGCAGGAAGAAAAAGGCACAGTGTTTAATTATTCATGTCAAAGCCAAGGGCCTTACGCCAGTTGAAAAGTATATATATATATATATATATACTTTTCACTGTGCAGAAAACACCAGGAGCATACCAAGAGGCAGATGCCACAGACTCTGAGTTCTAACCCACGAAAGGCAGCTGTGTAATCCTTGTCTCAGAACTACCCGATCACGAGCACAGACTTCAGATGAGTAGATTGAAGTGAGAGTCAAAGAGACTGGGGTGCCTCACAGTTGGAGTGGGATTTGGTGAACAGATCAGGCAGGGTTTTTATTTGCTACCACAAAATTAAATCAAGAATGAATTTAGTTTAATTGAAACTTAAAAACCTGAACACAAAGTACATGTGAGTGCATATGTGTGCAGGTATGAGTGTGCTCGTGTGTGCGTGCGTGTGTGTGTGTGTGTGTGTGTGTGTGTGTGTGTGTGTGTGCTGGAGGATGGTGGGAGAGACAAATCACACAGAGGTCAGGCCTGACAGGAAGGTTCCTTCTTAAAGTCTTATAAATAGAAGGTAATTTCTAAAATGTCAAGGGTTTCTTGGCTCAATTAAAATTATTTGTAGCACAAATGGTTGAGATCAGGGAGTGCTTTCGGCCAGGAAGATGCAGTTACAGGAGTAATAAGAGCCTAGGATTCTTCTTGACAAGCATTATTCAAACTCACGGACTTCCCGACGACAAGCCAGGTGCCAGGGGTAAAAGAAGTGGGGCTGCTTCAGGCCCCTTTCTTCCTGCCTCCACCTAGAAACTCGAAATTGCCACCAGCCATTTTGCAGTCAAAACAACTTCATTTCTCACGTCCACTGGGGAAGAAAGACCCATAACTCAGTGCATCCAGACTTAGGGAGACTGGGAACAAGCTCGAGTGCTTCAGGCCTGAGCAAAGCATCTATCCTTCTTTCTAAATACAGTTTGGAGTCTGTGCCTGTCATCTACTAAAGGATGAATTTTGCAAATATTATGAAGTTATCCATTTGGGAAACAACAACAACAACAAAAAAAAAACCAAATATCCTCGAGACCCAGTTTTTGTCATAGATAAATAGTTCTTTACACAGCAAGCTCAGGAGTGTTCAGGCACAGCCTCTTGGAGTCCAATGAAGTGTCAGATCGAGCCAGAGGCATGATTATTTATTGTCAACACAGACTGTCATCACTTAAGGCCATAGTCAGAAAAAAAATGGCTGATGATTGATACTGACGGCAATGATGATTGCTCTTGCAATAAGCTTAATTAAAATAATGAACTGCTATTGTATGTGGCTTACTTGGAACTCCGGTGGGATGATGTGCCTGTGCCACAAGGACGTCACCAGCCAGCATGGCGTTCTTAGTTCAGTCCTGACATGAGTGGGAGCCCTGGAGGCGGTGAGTGTGACTCCTGTGGTCCTTCCCTTCTGTCCCTGTTCCTCTCACACACAGCAAACACTAGACTGAGGGTGGTAGCAGGGTCCATTGGCCACTGGGTCTGCTTCAAATGCAGCCCAGCAGAGGGCCCAGAAATCAAAGTCAAATGTAATCAACTGGTTGTGAAATGTCCCTCGAAATCATGCTTTTGGAAACACATTTGTTCCCCAGCTGGTGGCACTGTTTGGAGAGGTTGTAGAACCTTCCAGACATAGGGCTAGCTAGCTGACAGGCCATAGAGGTAGAATTTACAGGGGGTGGGGGTGTGTGGGGGGAGAAGGTCCCAGTTCCAGCCTAAAATCTCTGATTCCTGGCTGCCACAGAACCCCAGCCTCCACACCTTCTTCACCATGATGGTCTGTGTCCTCTAGAGCCCAAACCGATCCTCCCTGGCTAGAGAGATAGCTCAGTGGCTAAGAGCATGCACTTTCCCTCCAGAAGAACCCAAATCTAATTCCCAGCCCCCTTGTCAGGTGACTGCATGTACAACTTAAAACTGCATCTGCATCCCTGTGTACACACAGACTTACACATAAAGATAAAAAAATAATATTTTTTTAAACTCAATTCTTCCCCCTTTAAGGTTCTTCTATGAGGTGTTTTTTCACTCTGAGGAGGATAGTGATTAGTGCACTGTGAGATGTTAAATTCTGTTTCTGCCACACCTTCCTATGAAGCAATGAGGCTCCCAGCAAAATCTCTTCCACTCCCTTGGCACAATGATCAGAGGCTGGACCATATAACAACTTGTTCCTTTTCCTTCCCACGCCTTTTTCTGCTAGCTTTCCTCTGTCCCTTCAGCACCTGGGGTGTAGACAGACAGGAGGAGAAAGAAAAAAAAAAAAAAGACCTGAAGTTCTTTAGAACCACCCAGAAGGCCAGCCTCAGACCCGGCCCTGCATCCAACTCACATAATTGGTAAGGGCCTTAAAAACACAAACAGCCCTTCTCCATTGCCGGAAGATCAAAAGAACATTTACTCACTCACTTAACTCAGAAAAAATAAAACACCCAGTGCAAATTGTGGCCTTTTAACTATCTTGTGGGACCCAAACCCTAATCAGAGTGCAGAGGACTATAAACATCTAGGAAGGGAAGCAGACAGTCATTAAAATTTGATTATGAGCCTAGCAGTTCTGATACGGCTTTATGGGCTCATAGAAGAAAACCCTGGGACTGAGCAGCCACCTTCCCTGCAGAGTGGTCCCAGAGCCGTCAGAATCTGCCGGGCGTGTCTTGCCTCGGCACATGTGAGAATGTGGAGGTGGCCAGGCCACCTCTCGGCTTGCCTCCTGTGCAGGTAGCCTCAGCAGAGTGTGGATTTTTTCTTTCTTTTTCCTTCTTCTTCCCTTCACCCCTTTCTGCATGCTTATGAGACATTCATTATCTGCTAAGCATCAGGGGACAATGGCAACATTGGTAGCACATCACAGCGACTCCTTCTGGTTCCTGAGAAGTGACGCTCCCTTCAGTCAATTAGCCACTCACTGGCCAAATGTTTAATTGAGCATCTGCTTTGTACCAGGTTCTCTTCTGAGTGCTGAGGGTGTGACAACAAGCAGAACAAAGATCCTTATCTGGATAGGGATGAACTCTGGGCATGCTGAGGGTGGGCAGACAAAAGGAGAGGAGGAAGTGTGTGAGGTGGGGCTCAGTTTGTGATAGGAAGTGACCTCACTGTGAAGGAGCTATTGAGGGAAGACCTGAGGAAGTGCTTCTTAGAAAAATCAGGACTGAAAGAAATAACAGGAAAAGTTAATAAAAGGACAGAGGGACCTGCCTGGCCTTCCCGGAATGCTGCCCTGTAACTAGCTCAATGTGCCCACTTTTCCTGTGTCCCCTTCTTAATATAATAGTGCCTCCTGTTGACAACCATTTGTTCACAACAAGATCATATTTAGCCGTGTCAGTATACATTAAGGAATCTGTCACTCTAACTCCAGAGTCTAAATATCTAAATGACTCAAAGAAGTCATTTTTAGATTCTGTGTTTTATTAGTTATTTGGTGTTTGAAATTAAACCTAGAGCTTCACACAGGTTATGTAAATACTTAGCTAGACCCTAATACCTTCTGTTTTTCATTTTGAGACAATGCATTGCTAAGGCGCTGAAGCCTACCTTGAACTTGCAACTCTGAGTCCAAATTTGTAGCATTGCTGTCTTGGCATCAGTAAAGCAGAAATCCACTTCCTGTGCTAGTCTCGTCTGCTAGTTATTCTCGTAAGGGCACTAGGCTTGGTATGGTTAGCATTGGGTTGGGTGTTTCTCAGGGTTGGGGACACTATCCTATGCATGTCCTTGTCTGTGCTCACTAGACTCATGGAACCCCAAGATGACACAAGGAGACTTTAGGCTCACCACGCCTATCTCCTACCATCTCAGCCATAGCAGGATGCTCAATCTTGTCCTCTTTGTGGCTAGTTGGTCTCCTACCACAGTCTATGCATCTTCTGCAGTTTCTCTGGGGAGATCTGATGCTCTGTTCTATAAAAGCCTGCGGCAGCCTTCCAACAGGATCCTAATGATTATGACAGTATCTCAGACCCTTTACAAAGACTTTAAGCCATCTGTCTAGATTCATCTCCCATGGTGCACTGCCTCAAACCAAACTGTCCCTTCCCTGTGGGGTCTGTTTATCCCAAACATGGCCCTGCCTCACTTGTCCCGACCATCTACCCCCATCAGCCATGGATAGCTCTGGTTGAGCTATCCTTTAGTGCCCAGATACAATTTCTCCTCCTCAGCTAAGTTTCTGCCAGCATTCCTCTCAACTCTTTCAAAATCAATGGCATCTGGTATGATACTCTCATAGCTCCCAGATCACACTTCCACCCACGCATCCACACACTCAACAAATGTCTGTTAGGTGCGTACTGGGGACCAGGTACTCTTCTGGACTCTGGAGAGGGAGCTGAGCAAGTGTGGCCAAAAGCTGTCTATATTCTAGCAAGGAAACTAGAAAATAATAGAATCAGAAGTGGCTGAATGATCATGGTGCCAGGCTGTACCCTGAGATCTGGGGATAGAAATGAGCTGGACTCACTCTACCCCTGCTGACAAGGAGATTTTGGTCCTGTAGGGTCACAGGCTATGAAAGGCTATGAGAGGCTATGAAAGCAACAGAGCCCTTATACACTGTGCCCGAGTGTGCAAAGAGAGCCCATGGAGCTTGCGTGGAAGGCTTGGGGAAGGCTGCAATTTTGGAAATCCTGTGCAAGTTTCAGAAGAACCCTCTGAGAGAACTGGGACTTTGGCCAGGTACAAAGCTGTTGGGGAGGCCCGGTCTCAGAAGGAAGAAAACGACTGTTTCTGAAATGCTAAGATGGAATCCTGTGTTAACTTAGCCTGGGTCAGAGAGTCCCCTTTGCTTCGGTATCAGTTGACAAACAGTAGTGATTTATGCCCTTGCTACTTCCTGAATTCCTGTGCTCCTCAAGTGGGATTTCCTGTTGGGGACGGTGCCAGGGAAATGGGAAAACATTCTGATTCTTCCTAGGATATGACCCAGCTGCACGTAGGTTAGGTCACATTTCCACCATCCCACCAGTTACTGACTGGACGCTCATGTTCCCGTAAATGTATGTTCTAAAAACTGTCCTTGTGTAACGGAATTGGGAGCTGAGGCTTTGGGGGAGGGGGAGCATGAAAAATGGAGTCCCGGAAATGGAATCAGGGCCCTTAGCAGGGACCGGAGTTCAGGGTTTTCTCCATATAGCAAGATGTAAGCAAGAAGGGACCTCTGATGATTGTTATTAAGCCCTTACTAGATGACAAGTCTCTTTTATTTTTTATCTTTTTCTTTTTATTAAAAATAGATTTTTTTCCTACATATAAATCCTGATTATGGTGTCCCCCTACCCAGTTCTTCCTTCCACTCCCATCTGGAGCTATCCCTTTTATGCCTCTCATAAGAAAACAAATATACTTCTAAGGAATAATAATAAACTACAATGAGATAAAACAAGAACACCTCAGAATCGTACAAAACAAACCAACAGAAGTAAAAGAGGCTAAGAGAAGGCACAGAAATCACAGGCCCACTCATTTGTACACTCAGGAATCCCATAAAATCACCAAACTGGACACACACACACACACACACATAACTTGTAATGTAAAAAGAGAATAAAAATATAAAAATTAAGACATAAGGGTTTTTTTAATGATTCTTTTTAAAGCCCTGACATGATATCATGAGACAAGGAACCTCCGAGGATGCCCCTGAGTTTATTTTCTGTTGGCATCTGCTGCTGGCATGCAGCCTGCCCTTTAAGAGTAGTTGACCACAAATCTCTTGGTACTGGATATTCCTGCCCCCAGGGCTTCGAAGAATAGACTCCTGTTGTTGAAATGCTGCCTAGTTTGCATTTGTGTCCAGTGGAGGGACACAAACCTTGAGGGACTATCCAAAGGTCACAAAGACTTGAGGGGTCTCAGGCTTTTCCCAAGCAGCAGGCCGAGCAGAATATATAAAATAGAAACCGAAAGCCCATTCCGGGAAATCAATGCTAAGTCACAGTCCTATGGGTTCTCTCTGCCTATCTGTTTCCTGTGTCTGAGTTTTCATTCACCGACTCTCCATCTCCCGACCCCACCTTGGTACTGTGATGTATTCATGCTCATTCCCTTGAAATAGTTAATCTTTGCAAAACAAGCTTCCAAACGGGTGGTTAAAACTGGGGATCCACACAGTCTGTGTGCGGGTCATTCAAGAGTCTGGGTTCGTCTTTGAAATATAGATTAACCAGAAGAGTATGAGTTCAGCACTTCTATATAATGTCATTTCATTGATCCTGCTGGCCAACTGGATGTGGCTTCAGACGGATACCTAAAAATTAGTTTTAAAACTTTCCCATCTTTTATTATTTTATAACCTGTCAGAAAAATCGATGACAGACTCTGCCCCCTTTCAGCGCTCAGTCTCCTAGGAGCTGCTGTTTAACCGTGAGCTTTCTTTTCTCCTTTACAGAGAGCAGTGGTCAAGTTCAGAGTGAAGAACACTGTCACAGAGAGCCTTGGAACTGTAGAGAGTTAGAAACAAATGCATCAAGTAGCTCTGACCTGCCAGGGCTACTACATCTTGGGGTTCTTCCCTACAATGGCCAGAGCATGGCTTCCTTAAAGCTGGAGAGAGGAATGGGAGGAGTACCGGTGCCTTGATTTGAATTTGTCAGGTATCGACATAGTTCTTCAGGCCCTGAATAACAGTTTCTCCCAAATCTGGCTCTTCTTTTACACACACACACACACACACACACATACACACACACACACACACACACACACACACCAGATACATTCTTTCAGGAAAAATAAACAAAAACAGAAAACATTTTTTTCTCATTTTTTTTTAGGAGACAAGTATTTAAAGAAAAAAGGAAATGATCAGGAAATACACCAAAGTGGTTTTTATTTTTCCTCCTTGTCTTTTCTCTATTGTGTACAATTTCTTCTATGAGCAGGTATTGAATACGAAAAAAAAAATAATTAAGAAAAAAACTAAGATTGAACCAAGAACTTGTGCAAGATCACTAGTGTAGCACCGAGAATCTATGGTAAAAGAAAATATAAACTTTAATCGCAATGCCAAGTTAACAAGAAAACCAGCCTCCGCAGTGTGTGTGCATGACTCGGTTATTTTAGAATGGTCAGATTCATCTCGCTCAACTATAGCTTGTCCTGTGGAAAATTAGCTCATTAGCCATTCAGAGTCAAGAAATGGGAGAGGAGAGAGTACGGGGGAAAATGGGCGGGCTCCTGGTCTGGAAGAAAGGAGATGTGGGGAGGAAGCAACTGAACCAGAAAGTAGACAGACCAAGCAGTTGAACCTGACGGAAGTGCTGAGCTCTATAGGGAAATTCCAGCTCAGTTCACGCCCAGGTTTATAGCAGTCGGTAGCAGCCCAGCCCAGCCCCTTTCACCCCTAGTAGTATCTGAGATACCCTCACGTTATTCTTTAAATGGAAGTAAAACACTTGTTATCTTTATTACACCACATTTAACAACACCATAGGCCTCAGAAAGACACCTACAAGTCACTGTCTTTGGTGTGGTAGCTGTGGCTCACAGGGCAGGGTATCGATTTCTTGTCTGTCTTTACACTTTCTGACAAATTATAGCTTGAAAACCAATAACCCAGTTGTCTAGCTACCTGCTAGGTCCCCCAGGTCTCCCAGAAATGCCCAGGAAAGTTCACCAGAAGGCGGTAGTATGTTTAGCCTGGGGCACAGGTAAAGTAAAGTGACAGCTGGTGGCTCTCTGTGCTGGGGGAACCCATTAGGAGTCACCTTGAACTTGATTTTACCCAAGGAGGGGTTAACAAAGACCACATTTAGTTTCTACTTTCTACCTGCCTAGTCTGCTCTGGGAACTCAAGTTATCTCTTCCTGATTGCAGTTTCTAGACCCGCCTCTTCCATGAAATGCATCTCTAGACAAATTCAACCCAGTTGTTTGGCCTTTCTGAATGGTAGGAAGCTTTCTCTTTCTTTTTGTTGTCCCATTGACAACGGCGTTTTACTTCAGATGGCTTGAAATGCCCACCAGTAGACTAGTCACAAAGGTGGTGTAATGAAGCCCTCAATGACACAGTCACCTCTTACTGTGGGACTGTGGGCAAGAGGACTAACCTCTTAGTGTACTTACATCCCTGACTTTGAGACTGTAGAAGCCTGGAATCCTCGTATCCTCAGGAGGCACTGCAGGGATTCCCCCACAGCATGCCAGCAATACCCAGCATGAAGGTAGCCCCTGAGATCCCTACAATTATTTACATCTATACCTACCCCCCCTTTCCCTTCCATTGCATCCTACTATGTAGCCCTAACTAGCCTGGAACTCTCTATGTAGACCAGGCTGGCCTCAGAGTCACAGAGATGTTCCTGCCCTTGCCTCCACGTGTACCACCACACTCGTATTTTTAAAGTGTCTGTTTTGTGCCTCATACCATGCTGACCACCAGGAATAGAAAAAGGAAGCTGTTTGGAGCTCACATTTCAGTGGTGAAATAATATCATAACAATAATAATGATAGCTGTTATTTATTGGGAATATGATATGCATTATCTTAATTGATCTTCATAATAATTCTAAGAGGTAGGGAAGACTATTATTTCTTAGGAGAGGGATCTGTAGTTCAAAGGGGTTACAGAGCTTGATCACACAACACAAATACTAAAGTAACACATCTGGGCTCAGATGAGCTAACAGGCCCCCATGTTCTCAGACTTAACCACGCCTTTACTTTAATGGAACGTGGGCTACTTACACATAACAGCCATGGTTCTAAGGAACCACTTACCCTTCACGCTATTTTTTTTTCCACATGTAAGAGGTTTAATTGAGAGGGAGAGAAAGGGCAGTAGCTCGGAAAGAGAGGAGGGAGGGAGGGAGGGAAGGAGGGAAGAGGAGAGAGAAAGAGAGAGAGAGAGAGAGAGTTCACACTATTTTTAAAAAGGATTTATTTAGTTTTGTTTATTTCATGTTTTTGAGTGGTTTTGCCTGTATTTATACATGTGCATCATGAGCATGTTTGCTTGGTGTCCAAGAAGGTTAGAAGTGGGCACCAGACCCCCTGGAACTGGAGCTGTAGATAGTCATGACTCATCATGTGGATGCTGGGAATTGAACCTGCATCCTCTGAAAGAGCAACAGGTACTTGTAACCACTGAGCAGTTCTCTAGCTCCCTCCACGCTATTCGTAGAGAACCACCTCTGTGTCCCCTGCTCCTTTTATGCCATGGACTAAGTTGTTTAGTAGGTACTCCTTGAAAAGAGCATTATGCATCATTCAGTATTCGCTGACATGCTGGGTGAAATGTGTGTGTCTATCTACCAAGAGCCAAACACTGGAGAATGGTTTAATTGGTTAATCATATAAATTACAATCACTTAATCATTTTAAGCACCATCAGCCAATTAGCCCAGACTTATGAGTTCTGAGGTAACAGTTATGCAAATGTTTGTCCCACTACAGTCTATTAAGAGCTGTGTTTTCTCTATTGATATGACAAAGAATGATGGGTGGGGGAAGGAGAGGAAAGCGAGCATTTATTTAGTTGAAACTTTTTTCCTGTTGAGCTATAATGAAGCGTTCAGTGGGAGAAGCACCAAGCGTAATAGCTTCTTCATCTTACTCAGTGTGAGGGATTGGAGAGGTCCCATGGGCAGTGCAGGAAGAACCCACTAAGAAAGCTAAGAAATGATTGACTCATGACCACAGGATCTGAATAGGAATGGTTGGCTTTGCTGAGTGACCAGTATACTTCAGCTGCATTACAGATAAGGAAACCGAGGACCAAATTGGAGACGTGACCTTTGCTGCTGCCTTTCCCTGCTGGGCAGCTGAGTGTTCCCCAGGACTGCAGGAAGAATGCAGGAGCAACAGCAATAGCAATGACCTTAGAGCTGCTCTGGAGAGCAGGGTGTGTCTCATCATCAGAGGACCAGAAACTCTGAAGATCACATGCACACTGGTAACCTGAGAGATGTGTTCTGGATGCTCCATCTCTCTAGTGTCCAATAAATAAGGGCCTGGCATGGGATACTGTTCAACAAACATACGAGTGAATGGATAATTAATGGCTAAATGAACTCCTAAGAACCAGGGACATAGAGCTCCAACTCAGTTTAATGCAACTGGGTACTGCAAACACAGGTATAAGCACATACAAGACAACTGCCCCTAAAGAGCAGCCTGTTCCTTGCTTGTGTCTCCCATGACACATACTGTCATAGAACTTCTTGTTGCGTGCTCAGCAGCATTGGCTGGTTCACTCACTAGCAAGCAGGATCTCAAAGATAGAGCTATTTTTGTCAGCAGTGTGCATGGAGTGACATGGTTGGGTGGTTCTTTGTTACTTTGTTACTGTGGCACTACAGTGTTACTTCAAGGTATGCCTTAATTCGGCCAGGATCTCATCTGCTTCGGCTGCTTAGTCAAATGTACAGTTGAAGCTGGACATCATCTCACCATCTCCCAAACAGAAGCTGACATGAGCAAAATGTCACAATTTTTTGTTCATTCCTTTAATAGTACACAAGGGATTTTGTATGTGCCAGAGGCCAAGGGCAGAACTAGGCATGAATCACTGAACTGCATAGTACTGCATAATGCAGAGAGGAGAGGGGACTGTTGCAGTCTGGTCCAGTTGTGGCAACTTTCTGACGGAAAAAGAGGTTGGTCTAAGGAGGAAATAGATAAAGAGAGGAAGGGAGGGGATTTGAAGGAGGAAATTGATTAGGCATTGTAACATCTTAATAAGCTACGTTGTTAGTGTTCTTTTTATATACAAAGAATTCATTTCTTCCAACTTGTTAGTTTTAATTGCATATAGGAAGCGACTGGCCCTGTGCTATCTCATGCACTATGCACACCCCAGAGGTGCCTTGCCCATGGTCTAGAGGCAGAAAAATGTTCGCCCTCCCTGAAACGTCTGAGCCAATGGCATCCGTTGTCTCTCTTGCCACTGTAACACTTCCTGGAAACGGAAAATGATATCGATCTAGCCTACTGGTGTTGTGAAGAAAACTGAATTTAAAAGGGAATGGGGGGGGGGATACATGGGAACAGTTCAGAGAACGAGAAGCTGCTGGAATCGACCACAGAAGGCTGACAATGAGTAGGCTCAGACATTGAGAACAATGGGTGGAAACAGAAAAATCACATGACTGGGCTTTAAAGACTTTCTTCCTTCTGGGTTTACAATACTCTTGTTATTGACTTTAGACTTTTCCTCCCTTGCACTTAATTAGTCAAAAGCCAGCCTAACTTTGTTTCACAGCTCAGACGCCAGCCGCAGTTCGTATTCTTAAGGCAAGAGTTGTGGGCCTCCCTCATTGGTTAACTTCTTTCAGCTTTTGGACTTACCCAGCCTGTGCTACATTTATTTGCCCTCCTTAGGCAGAAGGCATTTGTCCCTGGCTCAGGAACAAATTCTCCTACCTTCATCTGACTTCCTGGAGCCTCTCTTCTTTGAGGAATATTGGGATAGTCTTTTTTGAGATAATGCGGTGTAGTAAAAGCGAGGTCAAAACTGGCCCTGACCTCAGCTGCCCCTGTGAGAGGCGGTCATACACTCACTGGGGTTCTCCTCCCTCCCCTTGGCATTGAAACTTGGACTGGCTTCTGTAAGTCTGCTTTGATTTCTATAACATAGAGTATTCTGTGTTCAGTTTGAGTTTCCCTAGAAGTAGGCCTAGTGGCAGAGGTCCAGCTAGGAATAATTTCCTTGGGCGGAGCAGGGAACACCAGCAGGGAAGAAGAAATATGGGCAGGGAAGGTATGAGTCACCAGCTGCCCTAACGCCACCATGGCCAAGTCTGGAATCTGGTACTGGATGTGGGTCTGCATTCTTATAAACTGCTTTTGTTAAAAAGCACCGGCTCCTTTCTTGAGCCCACAGTCACTAAAGGAAGAAGCCTGGTATCTCCGCTTTCATTTAGTTTGCCTTCTTTTCATGGGGTCAATGCCTGCTTGACTCTGTAGACATTCAAATCAACCATTCAAGGAGTGTCCTTTTAACTTATCTCATCCCCTGTCAGGGTTGAAAGTACAAAGATGCCTCCCTGTTCTACATATTCCAGAAACAGCAGAGCCTTACAGGACAGACCACCCCTAAAGAAGAGACTATTTATCCATGATGGGGAGGCTATACCCTGGAATGGCAGTGATCTGCTCCTGAGAACCAGTCTGGCCTTTTAAGGACATCTTTGAATCACCCTTCAGATAACTCCCTTCGGGAGGACAGGAGCTGAGCCCATGATCAATGAGATAATGCCTTGGTCAAGACTTCATGATTACGAAAACCTTTTGTGCCTGGCTCAGTTCTTGCATTTAAGCTCAAAGCTCATGTCAGAACCCAAAGGCAAGCTTGCGGTCACTGGACCCTTTTTATTCCTCTTCTCAATGTGTTGATTAAATTCTCCTTTCTCTTCTTTTCACCAATACTTGTCTCTAATTGACTTATTGGGATGGTGGCTAAGCCTTCCTTTTTGGAGCTGCTGTACCCAAGGCCTTAAAATTCTGGATAGATAGTCTCTTAATTACTCCAGTAAAGGGCTGCGAGCACTTGGGTATTCAGAAAGTGACTCCTGTCAGTCACTGGTTGAAGTCTATGAGTTTGTTAATTTAAAGAAGATTGTCCCACAAAAAAAAGTCCATAATGACATAAATACTGCAGTTAGAGGTCACTGATGGTCTCGGGAGCACACTTGGGAACACAGTGGCCTGAGAGATATATCAGTGGGAAAGGGCACCTGCTACAATGTCTGTGAAAATATTTGTAACCTCCTACTTGAGTTACAAAGTACTTCTTACTTGAGTGTCAGTTGGGGCATGCCTTGGGGAAGCAGTGGCAGCCGTTGTCTAGAAGCCTGCCTCTTCCAGCAGCTGGGAAGGTGGGGCTGCTCTAACATGGCCCACATTGCACAACTGTTATAGTTCAGGGTTTTATAATCTGATCACAAAGGTACACATACCAGAGGTCAGAGGCCAGCACGGAACAGTCCTTTACTCTGCCTTAAGACTGTTCATCAGAGGTTAGACCCTCCCTAGACCCTGACAGGGGAGGTAAGCTTGCCCCTTTCAGCCATCTTGCAGAAGGATATAGATTTGGGGGGGGGGTCGCAGTCCAGGCTAATGAAGGCTGAGAGGAAGTTAGAGGTGGAAGAATTGGGGATTGGGAATCTAGAACAAGCTCCTCATTTCATGAGAAAAGTACCTTGTGAGAACAATCTTCCTTTTGCTAGAAATTCTGGAGTCTGCTTTGAAGCCTGAACTTCTATATCCACTTCTTCACCCTGGGGGTAATCATCAACAGCTTGTGTTCCTGTGCCCGATTTATCAACTCAGGATGACCTCACACTTCTTTCCATTTAAGACACCTCCGGCTGCCTTTCTTCTCTAGATTTCTTTATTTTAGTTATTAGTCACACATGTGTATTGTGCAGACATGTCGGCAGGCACTTGCAAAAGGCTAGAAGAAGGTATCAGCTCCCCTGGAATTACAGGTGGTTCTGAGCTGCCCAGTGTGGGTGCTGGGATCGAATTCAGGTTCTCCACAAAACCAGTATGCAGCTTGCAGAGTCATCTGTCTGGCCCCTGGTTGGTTGGATTTCTTTAAGCTTAAGATGCTTGCCAGGCAGTGGTGGCGCAACGCCTTTAATCCCAGCACTTGGGAGGCAAAGGCAGGAGGATTTCTGAGTTCGAGGCCAGCCTGGTCTACAGAGTGAGTTCCAGGACAGCCAGAGCTACACAGAGAAACCCTGTCTTGAAAACTCCTGTCCACCCCCAAAAAAGAAAAAAAGGAAACCTAAAAAAAAAAAAAAAAAAAAAAAAAAAAAAAAAAAAAAAAGTGATGCTTTAATATTCCTTGTACCTAAATCCTAAATGATACAATGTCAGCTAACTCAGCTGATGGGTGACAAAAGCCATTACTTTATAGCAAAACAACCAAGGGTAGGGCCAGGTGAGCAGAGTGACTTTTGCTGGCAGGTGATTCCCAGATGTCATGCTCAACTGTCTTGTCATCCGGAGCTGCTGCAACATAACATCACAGGCCGGTAGCTGAGCAAACAGTTTGTCTCTTCACAGTTCTGAAGTCTGGAGCCTAAGATCAAGGTGCTAGCAGGATTCGTTTCTGGCGAGGCCTACCTTTGTGACCCCCCTGTGTCCTGCCATGGCCTTCTCCGTGTGCACACGCTCCTGGAACAGACTTCTGCATAAGGAAAAGTGACAATGATCTGGAGGAAAAGCACGTGTGTGACTAATGAGACAGAGACAGCTGTAACATATACGATCCTTTAATATTAAAAGGCTGAATGTGTCTTTTTCAAATCACCACTTCATGGCGTTTCAGAATCGAGTGTGGGCACCGGGTCTAATCAGAGTAAAAGAGACATGTATGCATCTTAATGTAAGTATGAAAAGTTCATTGGTAATTTTTTGTCCTGGTTTGTTGTTTATGTGGCTGTGATAAACACCATGACTAAAAGCACCCTAGGGGAGTTTCAGGTCATCCTCCATCACTGAGAGAAGTCAGGGCAAGAGCTCAAGCCAGAGCCGGAAGCAGAAGCTATGGAGGGAGGCTGCTCGCTGACTTGTCCTCAGGCTCAAGATTACTTAAGTTTTTTATACAGCCCAGACCCGTCTGCCTAAAGATGATCACACCTACAGTGGGCTGCATCCTCCCACATCAATTAGCAACCACAAACATGTCCCACACACTTGCTCAAAGGTCAGTCTGATCAGTTAAGGGTTGTTCTTCCCAGGTGACTGTAGCTTCTTGTGACAAGTTGGCAATAAACACCAGTGTAATGAGTGATTGTCATAGATTTTACATTAAAACTAACACTTAAAAATGGCTACTTCTCAACTTTGGTGTATTAATCAAGGAAGACTATAATTATATTTATAGCTATGAATAGCTCTAAACGATCAGATTTTCTTTATATACTTCAACCAAAACAAATATTAAATATTAAATGAATGTAGAAGGTAGGAAAATTGAGCTGATTGGATTTATTCAGACATTAGAGACTTATAAAAAATAAAAATTAGTGAATTTCTCAACTGTTTATTGTAGAAGTTAGCAATTTTATATAAAATATTATGTTTAATATCAAATAGGCTTATTATTCTGTTAATGGATACTTTTTTTTCAATTTTAAAATACAATTCAACAATTATTAAAGTCACCTGTAAGCCTGCTGAAGTAGGAAGATTGCATGGGTTCAAGGCCTCTGATATATAATCAGTTCCAAGCCAGCAAGATCCTGTAACCTAGATAAAATTTGGACAATTCTCAGTCATTCTTAAGCAAGTAAAATAAAAAAGGTTGAACTACGAAAGTCTGAGAATTACTGGCAAATCATCAAAACCATCTGAGTAGACAGGCATAGGTGCCTGTGTCAGGGTTCTGCCAACACCAGACACCCCTCTAGCTGCTTAGGCAGAGAAAAAGTCCACTTAAGGCTGTGAAGTGGCTTGGGAAAGCCCGCCACATTCCAGGGCCCCTTGTGAAAAGCTGTCCTGCCTTCTAACTGCGCAGTACCCCACAGAGCCTCATGGGGGCGCCTCTCGTGGGTGGAAAGGATATACTTGGAGCTCATAATTGCAACTTGGATGAGATGCAAAACGGGCACACGACAGATACCTTGGGAGATGGAGGTTCAGTGTTCCCATTCAGGGGGCTGGACACAGAAAGCAAAGCCGCAACTGCCATAGACTGCCTTCAGGGCTCCTGAGTTCTAGACGTTGGTGCTTCTCAGATTTTAAGGTCCCCAGAAATTTTGTTCAAGGGCAGATGCTGCTTCAGAAGCTCTTGGGAGGGGCCGAGAACCTGCATTTCTAATGATCTGAGTGATGTAGACTGTAGGTCTGAAGCACCCAGCAGAAGGAAGATTGAGCAGAATGATCTCCGACATGTGATCGTAGCCGGGCAACTGGGAAGATGTCTCTATTAACAGCCCCGTAGAGTGATTTATGTAGAAACAGCTCTGGTCTTATCCTTGCCAGAGGTGTTTGAGGCCAAAACTGCCTACCTCCTGCCTGTGACGGGCAGGACTACTTCCAGCTCGGTGGAGGTGAGGGGAGACCTGATGATGGATTTGGTCAGGATGCTGACAGAAGGCAAGGTGTTTACACACCTTGAGCAACTGCAGATTCGGGGGCCCTCTTCTTTCTCCCTCCCAAAGATGATGGAACACATTTTTATTGTCACATCTAGTTGAGAGATTTCATAAATCTACAGGGCAAATCGTTTAAACTTTAAGTTTTCCGCTAAAAACTTATTCATGAAGGATGTAAAACTTTAACAAAACACAGGAACATTTTTTTTCCTTCTACATCACAAATGTGCTTCCTCAGCAACTAACAACTTTAAAACGATCTGTCAGACTCTGCATAATTGCATCTCAGCCTCAGCGACGGCAAATCATTGCAGAAACACTTAGACAGCAGAAGCAGAAGGACAGGGAGCATGGAACAAGAAACTTCCTTTCTACGGGGCTTAAGACTCCACAGGAGCAGCTGGAGGTGGGCGGGGCTAAAGACTCCACAGGAGCAGCTGGAGGTGGGCGGGGCTAAACTCTTAATTTAGACCCACCGAGAGAACACTTACCAGGTTCCAGCTGCGGTGGTTCCTGCCTACAAACAGCTTATACTTTCATGAAGACTAAAAGATCATCATTTCCCCTTGGCTGTGATAAAGGTCATTTCAAGGGATCATCTTAAACAAAATTGTTCAAATCCTCTTGTTTGAATGCAGTCATGGTACCAAATTCAGGGCCTTGTGCATACTAGTCAAGTGCTCGACCACTGACGGTACCCAATACCTTCAACAAGTCTTAATATTCACTTCAGTCCACCCACCAATGTGAATTCCTCTGTGTGTGTGTGTGTGTGTGTGGTGTAGTGTATATGGGTACTTGTAGCCATGTGTGTATCTCCAGAGATCAGAAGAGGACACTGTGTGTCCTGTTCGATCACTCTCTGCCTTATGTCTTTGAGACAGGAAAACCTGGAGCTAGGCTGTCAGCAAACCTCAGGAGTCCCTTTTCTGTGTCCTTAACACTGGTGTTATACTCATGGGCATGACAATATCTGGCTTTATACATAGACCAGGGATTTGAACTCAGGTCCACTTCCTTAAGCAGGATGCACTTTTATTGTCATCTCCTAGATCCACCATTAATTCTTATTCCTTAGATCTACTCTCCAACTTACCAAGTATGACAGTTAACCATCATATCTCTCTACCAGCACCCCATTCTCATTAAGCACCACCAATGTCTATGATCTCTCCAACTAGTGTGACATATGGAGCGCTTAGAGACACAGCCCTGCTAAGTTCATGTGGCCTTAAACAGAGCACCTGACCACACATTTTTCATCTGAAAAAAAAATGAGGATCATAACGGTTTCAGTCTGTGAGGCTGCTCATGGAATAAACACATTCAGTCCTGAAGGCAAAGCACCCAGAGCAGCAGCTGGGTCAATATGCCATCCCAGCGTTCATGGCGACAATCCTGCTCAGTGTTCCTGGCTTTCCTTCGCTATGCTCAGGAGCTGGGTTTCTGCACTCCCGCTGCTAGGATGCCATGTGGTATTAGAGATAGGTGCACCTCCTTGATGTGCCAGCCAGACTTACATGATCCCTGTTCTTAGTACACAGAGATGAGCTGCCAGCCCTGGGACCACTTTGCATCTAGTGGATGCTGACCATGTAGGAATGGGCACTTGATCCAACCCCAATCCTCATCCTCCCTGCTAGGAATTGAATACCTGCAATGGAGGACTTGACTTGAGTCTTGTTGGAGAGAGAGCTTTACATATAGGCTCCCTGTCCTCCTGATAGGATATGATATGTTCTCCTGACTCCCTGCCTTCTTTTGTCTTCTGTTGAGATGTCCCAGGCCTTTCCATCAAATCCTTCCTTTCTTATATGCTGGTTGGAAGCAAGGAAAGGAACCACACCAGAAGTGAGCATTTCCATTGTAGATGGACCATAACTATAGCTAGGCATGTGGTCTTTCATTGTCTTACTTTCCTGAGTATTTACCAAGCAGGGATTTAAAATGTTCACTACTCAGACTCTCCAGTTTTCCTCACCTCCTCTCCCACTCAGTATCATAGAGCTTTTCTTAATCTTCACTACATAATGAAGACACCCAGGAGCCTGGCACTCTGACACCTGGGTCAGTGTGTGTTTATGACCAGCCTGGGCTAAGGACTGTAGCTCATCAGAACAATGCTGCTTTACCCATGGTCCTTCAGACCTCCTGCCTCACTCCAGTCTACCCCTCTTATTCCTTCAACCCAGGCCTAGAGATGTGTGCCTGCCATTTGGCAAAACTCAGGCCTCCACTGGTGAAGGAGGCCCGCATCAACCCTTCCATCTCTCTCCAGCCACTCTTCAGAGGGCCAGTGTGCAGCCTAAAGATTCCCTTACATAAGAGGAGGCACCAATAATTGCTCTTAACCTTCTGAGCATCATATGACCGGATTACTGCAACTAAGAGTTTTTAACGAGTGAAAGACAACATTAACAGCACACATGCACTGGAAGGCTCACTACAGGCTAGGCCCTGTCTTATGTTCATCTACATCTTACCTGACTCTCCCAATCCCCTTGTATCACAGGATCTATTACCACTGCATAGACAAAGACATCAAGCTTGGTGCAGCTAAGAACTTGCCTCATGGTACACAGTTAGGGCAAGACAGAGCTGGGACTCAAGGAGACTCACAGTAAACACTTTGCAACAGGGTACCAGATTGCAATTAAGAGGTACGGAAGAGTTTAAGCCATCTTAAATAGCTCTTTTTACACATGCTAACTATGAGTTTGATTTTTTTTTGAAATGTCATTGTGATTGGAATTTTTAAATTAAAACAGCTGCTGCCCCTTAGCTTACAATCACTGGCTTCTGTGGTGATAGCCTTTTGTTTTAATGAAAGAGAGATTGTGGGAGGGTCATTGACAATATCTTATAGATTGTGTGAAGGCCGGCGGCTGTCTAATCTAACCACGTCATGTGCTAATTTTGATTAAATTTAATTCTCGGCTGTTGTTCAGCAAATGATAAAATCTTCAGTCTATCCACATCCATCTAAGAGGGGCCTCTTCTGGCATTCTTGCTGTGGGTAGAGCAGATACTGCGTATTGCGGCTACCCTTTTTAGTTAGGTTTTGCTTTCTTTAATAAATTACAAGTCACATGCTCCTAAGAGCACTGTTCAGGTGAGCCATCGAAACCACAGAGGGGCCACGGTGTCCCAGTATTATAACCGCCATGGCTACCAAAAGAAATTGACTGTGGCTCACTTATTAAGCTGGCTCGGGAAGTTATTTTACAGTTGTAATTACAAAGGGAAATGAAGTCTGCCTCTGCATGCCATCAGGTGCTCATCCTCTACTATAACCGTGATGACTAACCCCCCAGAGCAAACACACTGCCGGCCCGCTAACTGGTTTTATAACACACACACAGGATGGAAATAAACACAATTTAATTGAGGCAGCATCTTAAGAATTGGGAAGGTGGCCCTCTGTCCCCACGGCTCCGGGTAAACCTTTTGGCAAATGGTACAAACTACTTTTATTTAAGTCATCAAAATCCTTTTAAGTAAAGACTCATATTTCTGATCTAGATTTTTTTTTTAATTCTAAAAATTAGGGTTAGTGTAATAGGATAAACATGTTACCATTGACGAATCTGTTCTGCTGACAATTATCTTAGTCGCTGTTCTATGATGTAAGGAGACATCATGACTGGGGCAAGTCTTATAAAAGAAAACATGATGACTAGGCATTCAAACATGTAAGTCCATGGGGACCATCTTTCTTTTGTTTTGTTTTGTTTTGGTTTGGTTTTTGGTTTGGGGGTTTTGTTTTTGTTCTTGTTTTGAGACAGTGTTTTCCTGTGTAGTCCTGGCTGTCCTGGAACTTGTTCTATAAACCAGGCTGCCTAGGACTCAAAGGTCTACCTGCCTCTGAACTCAGAAGTTGTCCCAGATCCCAAGTTAGTAAGGGAGAGCAGGCCTTCCCCCAGGCTCTGACTTTGGTCTGACCATTGAGAGAGCTGGCATAGAGAACCAGAGATGAATCATAGATTGTTGGAAATGCAGCTAGGACTGTCCAGTCCTTCTTTTGATGATGGCAGAAGGGCCCAAGTGCTCAAGCTACAGGAGAGTGTTCTAGGCCACATTGTCACCTGGATGTAGGGTCAGAGGAGTAAGCTGATCTCCATGGCAGTCTCTCCAGGAAATTCTTAATGCTAGGCAAAATAAATATAAACCCCACAACTTTGTTCTCAGCTCTGACACACAGTGAGCTCTGACTGTGGGCATTTCCTTTGGAAATGGGCACCATTGCTTTATGCTAACTGGAACACCAAGTCCATGTCAACACATACCATGTGCCAGGTGCTACTCTGATCAGGGAGCAAGCTCACAGATGGGATTTCCATGTTCTTCACATAAATGAGAAGAGTGGAATCTTTACATACCCCACTCCTAAAACATTTCCTCTAGAGCTCAGACATGGTAATGAAGTTAGCCAGTGAACCTCCAGCTCCCACATACTTCAGAGTATCTGCACCTCTGGTGGCCTGTGTAGGAAAGCACTTGCAGAGAGATCGGCTAGCCTGCTGAAAGCTAACCTTCTGACCCTTACCATAAACAAATAGTAAAGTTGTCTTTGGCTAGTCAGTATAAAACTCCCCTTTGCTGCTCTAAAAACCATTTGGAGCTGGTCCAACTTACATATCTGTGGGTTGTTTAAGAGATAGATGAAGAGGTCAGTAGAGAAATGAGGTTTCTCCAGATGGTTGTCTAAATGGACAGTGGTAAGAAGAAAGGAGTGTGCAGGAAAGTTAGTCATGGGGAAATAGATGGGGACTGAATCGAGAGTCACCAGAGGAGGGAGTCTGGGATAATTAGAAAACCCAAACTATGGGACTAAGCTACAGTGGTGGTTGGTGTGTCTTAATTATTTGGGGCCCTGCTCAAATGTGGCCTGTGTCATTCCATATGTCTAGGTTGGAATCTGAGAGTTTGCTTGTCTGGCAAGTCTTCAGTAATGCTGGTACCCAGGCTGCACTTAGCTGAGCAATCCTGGGGCTTGGGTTTGAGTTTGTCCCCAAGAGTACTTGTGTTGGGAGCTTGATCTTCAGTGTGGCAGCACTGGCAAGTGGTGGGTGCCTTAGGAGGTTAAGTAAGGTAATTAGATCACCTTGGACACTGTCCTGGGAAGGAATTCATCCTGAGTGTGCACAATCAGTCAGTTGTTCTCAAATGGGTGTCCAAGACACTCACCTCTGAATTGCTGGCTCCTTGTCTTGCCATGTAATCTTTTCCACGTGGGCAAACACCCATGCCATCCACTAGGATGGCTCTATCAGAAGCCAGCTCCACACTCCCAGACATTCAAAAGTTCATAAGTACTCAGTTTTGAGTATTTTGCTATGATACTGGAAAGCAGATTATTTAATAGTCCATGTGACTGACAGCTCTTGGTAAAGGCCTTAGGATTCAGGACCCCGTTCCTTACATCTTCTGAAGTGTCGGTTATGGTGTTCACCCCAGCTGGACAGACTTATTTAACATTTTGTAGTTGCACTGAACATAACTTATATCTTCCTTCTCACCCAGTATATGACAGCATGCCAAGCCAAGCTCTGGAAACTTACTCCGATCAGACCAGCTGAGGCCCCAGGCCATCCATGAGCCTATCTGGTCAGGACACATCGGGTTCCACCCCCTTGAGGAGGCTCTCCTGAAGTACAAGCGGCTTCAAGGGCAAGAAGTAGTCCCTAGATGAAAACAAACAATGCATCCTTTAGAGGATATTATACCAGAGCAAATAGTGGAAATAATCCCAGAATCTGCTACATAGCCATCGGACTGTCTTTTACAGATTAATGTCTTTAAGCTAGACTTTTGTTTTGATGTTTAGGAAATCATGGGACTCTGAAAGGATCAAAAACAGGGAGGAAAAGCTTTGATCTGGATTCAGATAAAGCTATTCTAAGGGTTCCCTGGCAGTCTTTGCCAGCGGATGCCCTCATCTCTTTCCTTATGTGCCCCCCCCCCAGCTCCTATCTAGGATTCCTTACTTGAGATGGAGGTCCTGGGATAGACTGTGCCCCAGCAGCCAGTGGGAGGGAGGAGGCTCCTCAGCCTTGGCCACCTGCTCTTATGAAAGAGCTCATTTCAAAACAGTTTCAATAACCACAACAGAAACACAGTCCACATCCAACTACAGTCAGCCTGTTAAGCTGAAAGCTCCTCTCACTACTTATGGCACCCATAATTCCCTTGGGTAGAGATTCTTATACCAATAAAAACCTTAACTTATACACTTAATGATATGTGCTTTTTGTGGCTAGCTTCTTTCACATGGTTAGGACCCCCCCTTCTCCTTCCCTCCCTCCCTCCATCTCCCTCTTCCTTTCTCCCTTTCCCTTCCTCCCTCTCTCCATCCCTCCTTTTTCCTCTCCTCTTCCTCTCCCTCCCCTTCTCTCTCCATCTCTCTCTCATTTTTGATAGCTGATGATGACTAATGATGTTGTGCATCTTTTCATGTGCCCAACACTCATTTTGCACATCCTCCTAGGAGAACTACATATTCAATCCCATTATTCACTTTGCAATTGGATTGTCTGTTAATTGTAGATCTTTACATATTCTAGATGGGAATCCCCTATCAGATAAATGATTTGCCAAATTTCTGTCCCATTCTGTAGGTTGGCATTTCAGCTTTCCTGTGGTCCTCTAAGCATAAAGGGCTTTAATCCTGATGATGTTCTCTTTGTTTACTTTTCTCTTGTCATTTGTGCTTTGATGTAACTAGTAAAGAAACTGTTCATAAGCCAAGCTTCCAAAGAGACTTACCCCTATGTTATCTTCTATGAATTTTATAGTTTTTGCTTTGACATTTAGGTCTTTGATCCTTTTTTGAGTTGACTTTACATATGCTAGGAGTTGAACAACCTCATTTTGTGAATATCCAGTTGTCCTAGCACTATTTGTTGAACAAGATATTCTTTACTGCAAGAGTTTGTTTTGGTACCATTTTTCAAAAATCAATTGGCCATATATGCAAGAGCGTGATCCTAGTTTCAGAATTTTAGCCACAGGCGAACTTAATCTATCCTTAAGAGGACACCCCACTGCTTTGAGTAATTCAACTTCATGGTAAGATCTAAACAGACTGTATGAGCTTCTCAACTTTGTTTTTTCATTTTCAAAATTGTCATAGCTATTCTGGATCCCTTGCATTTTAGGATTCAAGTTTTAGGACCAGCTTCTCAATTTCTGGAAAGAAGTGAGCTGAGATTGTAAAAAGGTTTGTTTAAAATCTAATCCAATCTAAGATTGGACAAATCTGGGGAACATTGTTTTCTTAACAATATTACATCTTCTATTCCACAAACATGTGATGCTCCTCTCTGCAGAAATGTTTTGTCATTTTCAGAATATGGGTTTTGCATCTCTATTTTATTATTTTTATTTTCATAATTGGGAATTGTTTTCTTATTATTTTTGTTTGTTCATTGGTGCTGTAGAGAACATACAATTGGTATTTTTTGTATTGATCTTATATCCTCTAAACTTGATGAATTCATCTATTACTTCTTTTTTTTATTTAAGTTTTATTGCATTATGATGAGAAAAGATACATGATTTCAATTTATCTGAATTTATTAACATTTAAAAACATTTTAAGTATATAAAATTAAATCACATTCTTGTTTCCCTTTTTTACACCATCTCCTCTCAGAGACCCCCACCTTCAATACCTACAATACCTTTTTTGTCATATTTTTTAAAATTTATAAAATATTATAACAATAAAAATGAATATTATAAAAGTTGTTTGATATAAAACAACAATCAATTTAAGTCTTATGTAGATGCTTGTCTGCAGCAATACTGAAAATACATGTGTTTTTTCTCAATATAATTTTAAATAACCTCAAACATATTAACTGTATATTTTAAAATAATACATCACTACTAGTATTTTTTAAATGAACATAAATATATAAAGTCTTTTTGTTTGCTTTTTTGTTTTGTATGTAGTAGAGCTTAAAATCTTGGCTCTTACTGTGGTACAAGCCCAAAATAAGAGCAATTTTTAGACAATGTATTTCATTGTAATAAGGCTGTACTTCAATGACCCTCACATCACCAAAGGATTTTACCTCCATAGTAGCTAAGCTGAGAGTTGACAGTTCTGCTGCACCAAGGAATGAATTATAGGCACAATTTTTGGATACAGATTTCCTGCTATGGTCAAAGCTATTTGACTTGAGTGAGTGACTTTATTCTCAGCCCACAGAGAACAGGTTACATTTATTTAAGAACTGGTGTGTGTATTAAGATGGCCTATCCATAAAGTCATTCGCCAACTGTTTCAATGAACAATGGTTCTGCTTGGAAGGTGGCACAGACATTAGGTGAGGGTAAGAATCTGGCTCATTGGCTGTGATAATTTGGAAAAACATTCATCTCAGAGAAAGAGTAACTTGTAAAGTCCTCTTCTTCAAACTTGATACAATAGTTACAAATGTCAAGCAAAGCATTCAATCTCACTCTTTGTTGTTCTCTTACAAGCCACCTTCCAAGTTAATTGTCTATGCTTCTTTTGGCTGTATAAATACTTTTGAAATATATAAGCTGTTCTGAAAACCATAGTATAGTGTAAAAATATGAAATAAACAATACTACTAATATAGAGGCTGAGATAGGAGAAGCATGATTTCAAGACCATTATGTGGTACACGGCAAGACACTGTCACGTACAAACAAGCAGAAAGTGTATATGGATTGTACAATATTGGACCTATTTCTCTAATTACCAAATTAGAGAGACCATTGGATGACAGTCAACAAATTTCTAATTTCTTATATTTTTGGATTTCAATCGATTGGGATATGTTGTTAATATTAATTTTCATATTAAGATATTAAGAAAAAGTAATTGTTACTTCCTGTTGTTTTTGTCGTAAGAGGTGGACTTAGATTTGTGTGGGTTTGTTGCTTCTTCTAGGGTGTAGTTTTGCACCTTATGTTGATGTTTTCCATCTATTATCCTTTATAGAGCTGGATTTGTGGAAAGATATTGTGTAAATTTCATTTTGTCATGTTCAGCTATGAGAGTTTTGGTGGGTATAGTAGCCTGGGCGGGCATTTGTGTTCTTGTATGGTCTGTATGACATCTGCCCAGGATCTTCTAGCTTTCATAGTCTCTGGTGAGAAGTCTGGTGTAATTCTGATAGGCCTGCCTTTATATGTTACTTGACCCTTTTCCTTTACTGCTTTTAAAATTCTTTCTTTGTTTAGTACATTTGGTGTTTTGATTATTATGTGATGGAAGGAATTTCTTTTCTGGTCCAGTCTATTTGGAGTTCTGTAGGTTTCTTGTATGTTCATGGACATCTCTTTCTTTAGGTTAGGGAAGTTTTCTGTATAATTTTGTTGAAGATATTTACTGACTCATTACATTGTGTCTTCACTCTTCTATACCTATTATCCTTAGGTTTGGTCTTCTCATTGCATCCTGGATGTCCTGGATGTTTTGTGTTAGAAGCTTTTTGCATTTTGCATTTTCTTTGACTGTTGTGTCAATGTTTTCTATGTTATCTTCTGCCCCTGAGATTCTCTCTTCTATCTCTTGTATTCTGTTGGTGATGCTTGCGTCTATGACTCCTGATTTCTTTCCTATGTTTTCTATCTCCAGGGTTGTCTCTCTTTCTGATTTCTTTATTGTTTCTATTTCCACTTTTAGATTCTGGATGGTTTTGCTCATTTCCTTCACCTGTTTGATTGTGTTTTCCTGTAGTTCTTTAAGGGATTTTTGTGTTTCCTATTTAAGGGCTTCTAGTTGTTCACCTGTGTTCTTCTGTATTTCTTTGAGGGAATTATATTATGTCTTTCTTAAAGTCTTGCACCATCATCATGAGAAGTGATTTTAGATCTGAATCTTGCTTTCCTGGTGTGATGGTGTGTCCAGGACTTGCTATGGTGGGAGTATTGGGTTCTGATGATGCCAAGTAACCTCGGTTTGTATTGCTTATTTTCTTAAGTTTGCCCATCCAACCCCAACCCCCGCCACCTGGTTATCTCTAGTGCTACCTGCTCTGGCTAAATCTGACTAGAACCTGTCTTTCCTGTGATCCTGGTTGTGTCAGAACCCTTCAGAGTCGAGCTGTCTCTGTGATCCTGTGATTATGGGATCCTGTGATCCTGGGCATGTTAGAGCGCCTGGGAGTAAAGCTTCCTCTGGGTGTTGTGAGATTGGCTGTGGAGTTTGCACCCAAGGTCTGCTCAGGGCACTGGACCAGACAGATGGGAAAGAAGCCCTGTCACTGGGCTGGAGGAGTTCCTGTGTGCCTGGGTCCTGCTGGTCCCAGTTACTCCCAGTGTTGGGACAGATGTTGTGTCCTCCTCACCTCTGATCCTGGGCGTGTTCCCATTTACAGTCTCTTGAAACCACTTCTAGGCCTGAGTGGCTATGGGGAGCACTGGATGGCAGTAGGACGGCACTAGCAGGAGGATGTGCAAGCAGGTGCGGGAACAGGAGCAAGCGGCAGCCGCAATGCAAGAGGAAGGCCTCATATATTGCTTCTAATAGTTTTCTTAGTAGAAATTTAATATACAAGATCCTGTTATCTACAAATAGAGATAAATTTGCTTCTTCATCTCTGATCCACATACTTTTTTCATTCTCTTGCCAAGTTTCTTTGTAGTTTCTTTGTATGTCGACAGTACTACATACAATATTACACAGAAGTAACGGATTAGATAGACTTATTGTCTTCCTGATTTTAGGGATGAAATATGTAATCTTTTACTATTAAGTACAATATTATCTGTGGGTTTTTCTAATTAGGTTCAGAATTTTATCATCTATTAATTTATTGAGAGTAAAATTTGTACTGAGGGGGTGTAGAATTTTGTCAAATGTATTGTATCATAATATGCTGATTGATTCTTGGATATTAAAACAGCCTGGCACTCTCATGAATAAATCTTACTTGAGCTATATATATATACATATATATATATATGTATATTCATATATATGTATATATATTGATATATATATATATGTATAATGATATATTGTTAGTATTTTTATCAAGGACTTTCATGCCCATTCTTTAAATGATAGCTTTGATCTCATTAACAGAATGAGTTGGAAAAAATTAGAGTACATCACAAAATAGCCTATTGTAATTAGTCAATAAACTATCGCTATATACAATTATGTGGATAAACTCATGGGCACACGGTTGAACAGAAGAACCCATTATAAAACAATGCCTCCTTTATCATTTTGTTTGTATAAAGTTCAAAGACTGGCGAAACTCATCTAAGGCAAGCGAGCTGTTTTCAGTATATTGAGGAACGATTAGGAGAGACCTATGGGGACTGGGAGGATCCAGGGAACATTTTATTTTCCCAACTGTGTGTGAGTTATACAAATGGCTTGAATTTATGTATACAGTGAGCTGTCACAGAGGAGTTCTATGCACCTTTCTGAATGTAACAAACTCTTCTAAGGAAGGAATGTTGAGGTTTTTTTAAGACATGTTCTGCATAAGGTGTACCTTCTCTCACTTGCTGTGTCAATGTGGTTCTTTCTTTCCATTGAAAGCTTTCTTTGCACACTTTTCGTATGTGTGTTTGTATGCATTTGTGCGTGTGCATCTGGTGTATGAGTGTGGTGTATGTGCCAGAGGAGGAGTTCAAGTTTCTTACACTAGCCCTCTGCCTTATTTCCTTGCAACAGGTCTTCTTTGAGACAGGAACTAGGCTGGAGGCCAGCAAGATCAAGCAATCCTTCTGTCTCTGCTCCCACAGACCTTTTGGGTCACAGGCAAGCAGAGAATCATACTCAGTCCTTTCTCAGGATTTGAACTCAGGTACCCATGCTTGTGCAGCAAACACTCTTACTTGAAGGCCATATCCTCGACACCTGAATGTTTTCTTTCCATCACAAGATGAGCATTTTCTTTGCTCTGAGCCATAGACATTTTGGCAAACAACACCACCTGACTCAAGAGCAATCAGATTCTAAAGTCTGTCTTCCCCATCAATCCCATAACAATGAATACAGTGTTTGCTCATGCAGTGATGGTTGTAGCTGACACTACTGCTGCTGCTGTCCCTTCAGGAATTCATTGTAAAAGGGTTTCACCATACTTTGAAAGGCAATTTGGAATTCTTCATGACAAAGGTTCTGTATAAAGGATGTTATATAATGGACTTGGCTTTCAATTCCTTTCATTTAGGCCTTAACAGAAACATGAATCTACTATATTAGCATCATAAACCAATAGGTGCTATATAAGTGCTGAATAGAAATATTCTGGGTGTATTAAATTGCAAATATAGCCTTGTATCAGCTAAGTGCTTCAGCAAGTATTATGCAAACATTGATTAATAAGGTAATTATGCTCAATTAAAATAATAATGCTCTTTCTTCTACATTCTACCAATTCTCTGGATACCCATTTTCTCAGTTATTTGGTATGACTCTGCTACCTCAATCCCAAGCCTGAATGCAAATTTCCAGGAGATGTGGTCTTGGAGGGATATAATCTTTCTTCTAGGCTGGTACCAAACAAAAGCCCTAGCAAGTATGGGGTGTGTTTATGGAAGTCTTCTAATAGGTGAGAGTGATCATTTTCAGGGTATGTGACATGCAAAAAGTCTTCTGGACAATATTGCCCAGAGCTCTTTTTATGTTTCTTTGGGTTTTCTTGGAAACCAGATTCCCCAGGACTTTCCAGCTTTATGATTGCCCAGTGCTGTCCACTTCATAAGTGGTTGCTGCATTCTACCCAACAACAGTGATGGCCAGGAACACCTTGAGTGATGTGTACACATACTAAATGATTATTAGCATGATTTTGATGGAAAGTGTGTGAACTTGAAACATTGGCATTTCTTTAAAGTAACATCTTTGGGGACTGATGTGATTCTTCCTCGAATGGAAGCTGCATTTGAAACAATGTTGGTGGTTTTGATATTTGTAAGGAAACATACATATGTGACATATATTCAGTCTCAAATCCCTTGTTTTGTGTGCACAGCTGATGAACTATGCTGATGAGTGAAGCTGTGCCTCGTGAAGCCTCACTGTGATGGCGCAGAACATGGGGAGGTTCTGGATGACAGTGAGTGTCCTCGCTGCCCCCTTCCCTTACACAAGGTATCATCAAACCCTTAACGTTTCACATTTCACTGTGGATGGTGTCTTAGTTAGGTTAGTATTTCTGTGATGAAAAACACCATGACCAAAAGCAAGTTGGAGAGAAAGTCTTTATGCTTTGGCTTATCTTTTCATATCCACAGTCTATCACTGAAGAAAGTCAGGACAGAAACTCACGAAGGGCGGGAAACTTGAGGCAGGAGCTGATGCAGAGGCCATGGAGGGGTGCTGTTTTTTTTGCTTGCTCCTATGGCTAGCTCAGCCTGCTCTCTTATAGAACCCAGGACCATCTGCTGGGTGTGAGTTTTGGGGGATAATACCTCCCGTCATGGGCTGAGCCTTCCCACATCAATCATTAACCAAGAAAATGTCCTATGGGTTTGCCTACAGCCTAGTTTTCTTGAAGCATTTTCTCAGTTGAGGTTTTCTCCTTTCCAGTGACTCTAGGTTATGTCAAGTTGACATAAAACTAGCCAGCACAGATGGATAGACATTTTTAAAGGAGGAAAGGAGGGGCTGCTGGCCTGAGAAGGGTGACAGCTGCCTGACCCCTAAGAACATGGGGCTGGGCCTACTTGAAACAGGAAGGGTGTGGATTTCTGGCCCTGAATGGAGCCACAGGAAATGTGCTATCTCCAGAAGGGATGCATAGGATGACCCGTCATTTTACCACTCTTCTTTTTGGTTGCAAATCACAGATCTCTCTTTTTAAAAATAGCATTTCTTAGAGCTAGGAACATGGCTCAGTAGTTAAGGGTGCTGGCTGCTCTTGCAGAAGACTCAGGTTCAATTCCCAGCACCCAGATGAACCGTCCAGAAGCTGTCTAGAACTCCAGTTCCAGGGGGTCTGACACATTCTTCTAGCCTTTGTGGGCACCATGGTGCACAGACATACATGTGAACAAAATACTCATACACATTAATATTAAAAAATAGCATTTCCTACATAAAGTCTTAAGAGCAGGTCAGAGGGATACAAAGCTCCTGCATCTTTAGAGCACTGTTCAAGGACATGTTAGCATGAGACCTCAAACAGAAAAGAAATAAAGCTCCCAGAGTCCTCTGCTTTTCACTGGTCTATTTGAACAGGAGGAATATACATGAGTTGATGCTGACGTTAGTTAGCTCTATAGAATCTTCAGAGAAGATTCACTTTGTACAGGAGGTGTATTTCCCAGGATTCTGTGGAGAATAGGAGGTAGGTGAGCACAGTACTTACTCTTCTCTCTGATGGCGCAAAGCACCTGACAAAGGCAACTTAGAGAGAGAAGTCTAACTTAGACAGAGGGGTCATGTAAAAAACAGCCATAGTTCATCACGGCAGAGAAGGCAGCTGCAGAAGAGCAAAGTGGCTGGCCGCACTGCATCTGCAGTCAGGGAGCAAGAGAGATAGGTGGTAATGCTCTTTTTATTCCAACTGGAACCCCAGGCCACAGTTATCATGGGTCTTCTGATCTCAATTTCCCAGTCTAGAAGCTCCCTCAGAGACGTGTTTCCTAGTCGATCCTAGACCCCATCAAGGTGGCAGTCATTATTAGCCTTCACAGAAAAGAACCTCTTTAGGCACACTTAACAGAAAGGGATAAACACAGGGAGCAATGTCTACTAAGTCATTGGAAAGGCTGAAGGATTGAGTCGGCGTATCTCCAGGTTGGATGATTGACTTTAAGGTCACGTTACAAGCTGTGATACAGATTTCAGTCACCAGAAACTAGATCGCTCCCATTCTAGCTGTGCCCACAGTCACCACCCGACCATCAGTTCCTACAGGTAGTCACAGATATCAGTGCATGCTGGCCAGACAGTGCCAGCGCCGGAAGATATAGCCTTTGCCTTCCTGTCCTTCCTAATCTCACGGCATGAGATTACATCCTGAACCACAACCTCAAGGGGTCAAAGACGATAGCTTTTAGCCTTTCAGCTCTGCAGCACAGGAAGGAACTAGAGCAACCTGGCATTGTAGTGTACAGTTGCAAAACCAGCACTCAGAGACATTTACATTCCAAGGCACCCTGGGCTACACAGTCAGGCCTCGTGTGTGTGTGTGTGTGTGTGTGTGTGTGTGTGTGTGTGTGTGTGCTCTATGATGTTATTTTGAACTGTATTATTTTCACATTTAAGAAATGCCCCTCCCATAACATTATCACTGTCAATAGCCATATTCTTGATAGAAGTCTGTAGTAGAGATATTTCATGCTTTATTTAATAAACATTTTATTTAAAGCTCCCTTTTGTTGAACAGACCACCGTTTTAGATCAAACATTCTTCAGAGGAGATCTAAGTTGAAAATTATTTAGAGCAAAAATGTCAATGAGATGAGGAGTTACAGCAAACCTGTGAAGGCCTGAAGGACTCAGAGGTCTTTCCTTGGTCTCTCCCTCATTTACCAGAGGAGAGCACCTAAGGCCAGCTGTCTGGTCTCTAATTCTTCAGTTAGAATAATGCTGTCCTAAGCCACACGTTTGATTCGTATTAAGATTTTACTCTAAAGAGCTACCCATGGAAAGGACAGCAAAAGCAGAGCCTTTCCCATCTCTCCCCACTCCGTTCCTCTCTCCTCCACTGCACTCCACCTGCCTCACCCAACTCCACTCCCCTCCACTCCACCCCAACCCACTCCCACACTACTCCCCTAGCATTTACTGGGCCGTTGTCCTATAGCTACCCAGTGCTATGGCGCAGAGGACTAAAATAACCTAGCACAGACCTTGTCCATTCTTGGAGGTACCTGCTTGACCTACATGTGGGGATGGTCTTGGGTCTCAGACAATTTCTCCCACAGTTCCTTACCTCCTGGGTTTTGATGGGAGAAAAGCAGGTAAAGAAGAAAAAAAGAAAACCACCTATATAGACTAATATCTTGTAGCACAATAACTTTTAAGACATGGAGCTAATATTTTTCTTGTCTACATTTTTCATTTTTTTACTTTTTAATAAAACAAAGGAAGAATTATCCCTTGTGGGTTTGTAACAGAAGTTCATCATCATCGTCAGAACACTTGCCAGAACTAAAATCCTCCTCTCTTGTCACTTTCTGGTTAACATTTCCTTATCTCTGTCCTCTCTCCCACATCTCCATCAGACCCTGCAAACTTCAAAGTACTCACTCACTTTTCCAAGAGGTAGCCAATGGGCCACAGGTTTCCCATTACAATTCCTTGGTTTTACAATTACACAGAAAGAGTAAATCTGGCAAGAAGGAAGCTACTGAAAAGCCATTGCACGATATCTTCCAAAATGAACTGGACTATATAGGCTGGGAACAGGCAGAAGTAAACGTCCCTCCTTTACCTGAGAATCCTGGGTCCAGATATCATCAGTAGGACCAGGTTGCAGGCGAACATAAACTCATCCTACACCCCCTCCATGTTTACCTTAGATCTTCTGAGACTCCAGTCATCCGAGCCCAAAGCTAGTATTTATAACTGTTAAGCATGGTTTAATGTTGGCTCATTTTGCTCAGCCATTTTGTAGTCTTGCATGGCTGGATGTACTTTAGTTGGTGGGGGTGAGGGGACGGCAAAGAGTAACAGCCATTAGCAGATGGTTGCAATTGAGCCCCAGGGATGAGCCTGGGAGAGGGTGAATGAAACTAAGTAACATTCTAGGGAGCTGTGACTCACCCAGCTTGTCCCCACGCCAGGAATGAGGCCGACTGTTTCCAACCTGTTCTTTGGTAAGTAATAAATGTCAGGTGATTTTTCCTCATATCGTAGGGATGGTATCTATGGAAGAGAACATAAAAGAATGGTATGTGCTGAAAATGTGTTCATAGCAGCCAAGTTCATGCGTGTTCAGAATTACACTGCGGCTTCCAGTCTGTTTGTCATTTTTTTTTTTTTTTTTTTTTTTTTTTTTTTTAGTGTTCAAGTTTTAGTAACAGGATGTTTTCAAATAGTTTACATTTCTCTTGGGATATCTTCCCTGAACAAATGTCATAGTAGCACTAGCTGGGAGTTATTTGGACATTTTGTTTCCAACAACAAGATTCAGGCTGTTTCTTGCAAGTAGAGTCCAGAATTGAAGACAATAGGGTTTTCTTGTCTATCTCTGAGGAGAAACATTATGACATCAGTAAGAATTTTAGAGGGGACATTATTAAATCCTTGGATGTTAAACCTTTCAGATACTGCGAAAGCATGCTTGTTAGAAGCAAAGTGAAAACTGACATTTCAATGCCTATTTGATGAAAATGTTAAAGCTGATATTTGTTTTCATATATCATTTTATGTAATGCCTAGTATTCTCTAACACAATTATATCTTAAGGCATTTTACCCTCTAAATTCTTCTATTGTATTTTTTTTTTAAAAAAAAAATCTTTCTTTTCTGGTTACAAAACAATAGATTTTCATTGTAAAAAAATTGAAAAATAAAGAACATTATAAAAATTATCTAATATCTTTGAACTCAAGTTCCCTTTTTTAAGTAGTCAATAGTGAAGATTACTTGAAATCTCATAAAACGTGATTTTTTTTTCTAAATCAATCTCTCTCTCTCCCCAACTTAAAGCTGATTCAGTCTTCTGGCAGGTGTCTTACTTACTCCAGCTCTCTGAGCCTGATGTCATTCTTCCAATGGAGCTTTGTTTTCAAATGACTCTTATTCAGATAAGTGAAAAAGAATATACAGGGCACAGGGTGGTGGTGGCGCACGCCTTTCATCCCAGCACTTGGGAGGCCTGGGCAAGCAGAGTTCTGAGTTTGAGGCCAGCCTGGTCTACAGAGTGAGTTCCAGGATAGCCAAGGCTATACAGAGAAACCCTGTCTCAAAAAACAAAACAAAACAAAGAATATCCCAGGCAAGCATGGCTTAGTCTGACTCATCTCAGTTGATCCACAGTGACAGCACTGTTTCCTCAGGAATGTAATGGTCCATGTATAAATGAAGATTAGAGCCATGTGTGTAGTTGAAGGCATGACCAGCAGCAATCAAAGGATGAGTCACACTAGTTAAGGCCATGAAGCACCAGCCCTAGCCTGAGGGGGAAGAATTTTGAGTTTCACCTTTTGCTATTCTGGGTAAAATGTTATTTCTGAAATAAACATCTAGAAGGGTGTGAATATACAAGCAGGCAACTAAGAGAATCTTCCAGGGAACTGTCCCAGAGCTCCTAGACAGATCCAGGATACCACTCTAGGACCTTGGGCCTCTGATGCCGTGTCCCACAAGCTGTGACCTTCAGATCTAGTAAGCTCCCGTTTCACATAACCCCGAGGAGTCAGCGGGACAGTTCTGTTTTGTACTTCCATAGCACACGCTCTAGAAGGCGAAGCGATTTTTCTAAGAGGGTTCACAGAATTTTCACGAACTGAATCATGGAAATGCATTCGTGGTGAATTCGCCTCCTGTTTCCAGCAAACATGTTAGAGCCAAGTCTTTTGGAAGTAGATTCATTCCAGATGCATCAGCTCTAAGATCCAAGAAACGTTTGTTCTGAAACAGCAGGTTTTTCACACGGGCACTTGCTAAACTGAAAATAAGACTATTCAGGCCAACAACATCAGGTAGAAAGCGAAGCAAAACAAACCTATTGATTTTGCTTGCGCTGGAAATGTCCCTCACAAGCTTCACTTTGGAATTCTGGTTCTCTAATAGTGGAGCTCTTTGGGGAGGCTGGAGAGCCTTTGGGAGGTGTGGCCTCACTGGTGGAGGTAGGTCATTAAGGTGGACCTTTGAGGTTATATCTGGTTCCTTGGTTCCTCTTATGTTCTCTGCTTCTGGGTCTACCATGATGAAAGGATCCCAGATCATGTTCTTACTATCATGACTCCAGCACAGCTTCCTTGCCATGATAGACTAATGAAGTTTGAAAGCATCAGCCAAAATAAGTAATTTCTTCTACAGTATCTCACTCAAATACTATAGGCACAGTGATGCAAAATTAACCAATACACTCGTGTACTAAGCACAATAGATTTTTGTACTGGTGTTGTTAGCTCCACAGGCTTTTGTGTGTATTTGACTCTCCCAGGCCGCCATTCATGTCATGTCCTTCAAGTGTACTTTAAAGTTAATATCCTTTTGAATGGTATATTTCAGACCTTTCCTTAGGTTTCCACATATCTATCAGCTAAACTCCATAACCTTGAACCAACTCTAAGCTGAAACTATGCTAATTTGTCATGACTTCCCTAGTCTTCACCTTTCTTCTCCTATTCATCTTCTCTGTTCCCTTGCTCCAGCCGGTAGATTGAGTACAGTTTAAAGCATAAAGGGAATATTATTTAGAACAGCAGCTGTCACAACAAGATTTTGTTTTTGCTGCAGCCTGGCTCTTCCTTGCTCATTTCTGTAAGAGAGGGCTAATTGCCCAGATTTTCTAAGATCTGGGTTTCAAACTCCACTGTCTCTAGGCTGTGCCTATTATTGGATGAGATAGCTACACTTGGCAGAGGTGCACAGAGCTGTCTTGATGGCCAAGCACATTAAATTGCAGCCACTGCTGCACAGAGTGGAAGAATTGCAATTGCCGTTCTCCTGGGAGATGCCACTTAGGCAAGAAAATAAATAAGGGGATTTTGATTATATTCAGAACTCTTAAGCTTGTGCCCGGGGGTGCTCCATCCTTAAACTCTTGTCATTTTATGTTTACACAAAAATTAGACTGGAAGGAAAAAAAATGCTCGAGGTCCTTCATATAAGTCTTTCCCATTTACAAAATGCATCAGGTTCTTCTGGGGAAAGGGAAATCAAATTCTGTTCTTGTTCATTATTATATCTTATTTTATGTGATAACTATTAAAGGCCCATGTGCTGTGCCTGACATGTGGTGGTCATCTTGAAATGTCCCTTTCTTCCCCTGCTCCTTCTTTTGCTTGCACTGTATTGCCCCTGACTATTATGCAGAGAATCATATGTTTGTACTAGGGTCTAATAGAGTCAAGTGAGTTCTAGTCCCCACCATTTTTGAGTGACCATGTCTCTTAGTTGAGTGCCAAGAATCCATGTTCAAGTCATTAGCCTTTCCTCCTCTACCTTAGATAATTCAGCACACAGTGTTGGTCTAGCTGAGGGAAAGCTATTCACATAATTAACTTTCAGGATGTGCCAGGGACTGGGTGGAAATACTGCAACAATAATAATAACCATTGTTAGAAGAGCTAATAGTTAGGGAACATTTAGAATAAATACTGTTAAGTGCTTTTACATAGTATGTATAACTATTTCCTGAATGGGCTCTATGAAGTCAACTGCTCTGTTGCTTCATCCCCTTCCTCCCCCTTGTCCTCTTCCTCCTCTTCCTTTTTCTTCCTCTTTGTGTATGTGTGCATATGTGGTATACACCCATGTATACCTGTTCACATGTGCTTCTGTAGGTGTGTGTAGAGGCCCAAGGTTGACATAGGGAATCTTGTTCAACAGCTCTTCTACCTCATTTCTTTTGAGGCAGCATCCCCTAATTTAACCCAGAACTCACCAACAGGGCTAGTCCTCCTTGCCAACGTACTCTAGGGATTCCCACATCCATTTTTTTCAAGGCTAGAATTGGGGACAGGGGGTCACATTTACATAGGTTTGGGGAAATGAATTCTTGTTTACCTAGAAAGCTCTTTAACCACTGAACCATCCTCAGCTCTGAAGTCAGCTTTGACCTGGATATGTCTTACTGCTTTCAAGAAGTTTGTCAGGAACTGGACAAAATTGGATACCCATTTCTCTAGGTCACTTTCAGTCATTCAAACAACTTGCCCAATAAAAAGTAACCCAAGATTTCAGGTTGATGTCCACCTTAAATCTGCCAGAATCAGTGGCTTCCCAGCTGCCATCTGCAGGTTCCCTGAAGACCAGCTGTGCCTCACTTACTGGAGAAAGCCCCAGATTTGGTTAGTAGCCCCTTCTTTTTGTTTGAACAAGCTGGCAAACTTACGGCCAACCTTCCCTGCCTGGAAGAAGGCAAACAGTAAATTCTCAGCAGAGATTTTGAGAAACAAGACACTTTGGCTGCTCCATCCTCCACATTGACCACCCCCCAACTCTTCTGGCAATCACTAGCTGCCTTTACCTACCTTTCTCCATTAAAAAACTCATATGTTGTGGTTTTGTGATTGTTGACATCTTTATTAGTATAAAGGATGCTGAGGCTGAAGCTCCATTAAGCACCATGAAAGCAGAAGGGTAGATTTGTGCAGGAAAGTGTTTGAGCAGGAGAGACACCCCCGCTCTTCATTGTAAAGGAAGTGCTTGCCTTCTCAGACCCAGGGGATATCATGGAGCTACTTGGCAAATTTAAGGCCTAAGCCCCTTGAAGTTCAGTAAGTGTCTGGCTTTCTCTATTAGGACCACAGTTGTGGGCTATCTTTGTTGGTGGTGGATGTTTTGTTTTGCTTTGCTTTGTTTTGTTTTTGAGACATAGTTTCTTTATATAGTCCTGGCTGTTCTGGAACTCTGCAGACTAGGGAGGCTCAAACTCATAGAGATTTGCCTGTCTCTGCCTCCCAAGTGCTGGGGTTAAAGGTCTGTGCCACCACTGCCAGGCCGATCATTGGCTATCTTGTTCCACTCTTTACATAGGAGGTTCCACCAAAAAGTGAGACAGCAGGCTAAGTCCTTTCCAGATCCAGACATGAATGTTATTGGATTGGAACCTAACAAAAGGCTTGGGTGATGCTAGTATAATTCCTGCCTCATGAATGAGGAAGAACACAGAGATTCAGCACACACCTTTAACCCCAGCACTTGGGAAGCAGAGACAGGAAGATCTCTGTGAGATCAAGGCCAGCCTGTCTACAGAGTAAGTTCCAGCACATCCAGAGCTACACAGAGAAACCTTGTCTCAAACAAAACAAACAAACAAACAAACAAACAACTAAACTAAACCAAACAAAAATCAAAACAAAACAAAAAGAACATAGATATTCAATACTTTATCCTAGATGCTTAATACGATGAGCACTCCGGTGAGGTGAGGTGAGGTTAGGTGAGGTATAGCTCAGTGCTAACGTGCCTGCTTAGTTGGCACAGGCCCTGAGTTCCATCCCCAGCATTCAAAGCAAATCAAAACCCCAGGTCTGTGTGATTCAGTGTCTCTTCTTTCCACTACAGTCAGACAAGACTATCTCAATAGCCACAGGTTCCTGGTTGGTGTTCCTGACTCTTGACAGCAGGTGCCCCAGATGCCTGCAATACTGAGAAACAATAAGAAGGGCAGGAGACATGGCTGCAGAAGTAGGATTGGGCCAGAGTATGGAAACCCTCAAGTGTGGGACGTTCTTGCAAAAAAAAAAACAGTGGAGAAATGTGGGTCCTGATAGAGGTAACTGGGCGTCGTTCAAGTTCTGGGCATGTGTGGAGCCAGAATGAAAGGAAGATCCACATGAGTAGGCAGGCAGGGCTGTGGGGTTGGGGAGGAGGGCTGATCTAGGAGAAGAACAGTGTCTAGGGGTACCCACAGGTTCTGTACATGCCCAGGAAAGAGCAAACAGGCATGAGTGCTAGCAGCATGTCCACCATGACCTCGTGTAGAGCAGGTCTATGGAGCCTAGCCTGGCTGGCTCCTGAGACCATGGGTGGTGCTGAGCCTTGCAAAAGCAAGCACTCAGCGAAACTCATTCCTGCTGTCCTAGACGGGGATCCGCAGGCTGCAAAGAGTTAATGTTGTTAATGACCTGTGTAGGGTTCAGATCCCTGAGTAAGAGCTACCTGCAAATCTTGGTTATTGCTTTCAAAGTATACAAAGCTAGCCTGGGCTACATTTTTACTTCAATTCTTCTTTTTTAAAAATGTGAGTTCTGGGTTCTGAAGATGGGGGGGGAGGAGAAATGTGTTTTGTATACGTGATGAAAATGTTGTGTTTTGTGTATGTGTATTGTGGTTTGTGTGCGTGTTTTATGTGTGGCGTGTGTGTGTGTGATGTGCATGTGTAGTGTTGGTGGTGTGTGTACTGTGGTGATGGTGGTGGTGTATGTGTGTGTGTGTGTGTGTACACTGTGGTGATGGTAGTGGTGGTGGTGTGTGTATGTGTATGTGTGTGTGTACACTGTGGTGATGGTAGTGGTGGTGGTGGTGGTGGTGTGTGTATGTGTGTGTGTGTGTGTGTGTGTATA
>NW_022196903.1:47447296-47449700 GCF_008632895.1 Mastomys coucha
GTATGTGTGTGTGTGTGTGCACACTGTGGTGATGGTGGTGTGTGTATGTGTGTGTGTGTGTGTGTGTGCACACTGTGGTGGTGGTGTGTGTATGTGTGTGTGTGTGTGCACACTGTGGTGATGGTGGTGTGTGTATGTGTGTGTGTGTGTGTGTGTGTGCACACTGTGGTGGTGGTGTGTGTATGTGTGTGTGTGTGTGTGTACATGTATGTTCATACCTGTATCATTTCTCTATTGAACAGAGCACTGCTGTGCCCATCAGCAGGTTACCTCTCTAAAGCCAGGGAACATTTTTGTCAAGCATGAAACTTTTCATGCTAAATCAGATTTTACTTCTGAATTAGCTCCACAAGAGTGTCCATTAATTGAACCACTTAATCAGGAGCCTGTTTCAGTTGCAATCAGGGGACATGTTATACAAGGACCTGACAGGCTTCCAGACAAAGTCCCTCTTCTTGTCCCCTTGAAGACCTTTGCCACCTGCCCACTTCTTGTGCTTCCAAACTCATTCTTGATCATTCAAGAGCTTCTAAGCATGAAGTCCAAAAAACAGGCTTCATCCTAGCTCTGGCCATCAGCCATTCTGCTCCTGCTGCTTGGATGTCCTTCAAGGGCAGCTCATGTGCACGCCCTTTCCTCAGCTCACCTAACCCCAGCTGGTCTGTGATGCTCACCACACGTGATGCTGCCTCCAAAGAGCTCTTCCTCACCCGCTGCTGCTGTCTTTCTCTTGCACAACCCGTTGTCACAGCCCTTTCATATTGTATCTCCTTCAGATTAATGTTAAGTCACTCAAACGTGGAGAAAATTTGGAAAACGCCTTCAAGTCTTTAAAATGTGCTCTAATAACCTGGGTTTCAGAGCACAGCTAATGTTTTGATAAATTCCATTCCATTATCTTTCCCTGGCCTATATTTGCATATTTTTATACTAAATGTCATAAAAATATAAAAATATTGACAGAAAAATTTTATTGCATTTTGTGTAAGAAGTGATTAGTAACTTAAAAAATTAGCTTAAAAATCAAATAGCAAGGGAGTGTTTTTGTTTGGTTGGTTTTGTTTGTTTGTTTTTGGTACCAGTTTAGCAAAAAAAAAAAAAAAAGTGCTAGAAAATGGATGCTTAAGTAAATATGTTCAAGCAGTATGGGTTCTGTATTTAAGTGGCATTTTATCATGTCCTAAAACTTCTTTTAACATGAATTTTTATTCTGTAATTCTGTTTATGATTTTCCTTCAACTGCAGCAGTTACTGACTTTTTTGGTAACCCCATCAGACAAAACTCATTTCAGGCGGGCCTGTGATTTTATTTTATATCCAATTTAACACAGTCTGACCATGAGGTAAGCAAGTAATAAACTGAATAAATGAAAGGTCATTTTACTACTTCTGAATTCATTGCTTCCTCTTTACTTAGTTAACCAATAGTTGATACTTTGTTAAGCTATTGCTAAGGTCCAGGACTCCTGCCAGTGTCTACAGGCCTGGGATGCTCACCACACTAGCCACAGGCCCACAGGGGTGAGAGTTATTAATTCCCCAGCTTTCATAAGCCAATTATTTAAGATCTCTTGAGAGGTAGAAAAATGACTGACCTCTCTCTCTCTCTCCATCTATGTTTTTGTAATATACCAGTAGAAAGTATGTGTGCATACTACTTTGACTAATACCCACTTTTATTAGAATCTGACCTATACAGATACATAATTAAAGAAAGAGGACAAAAACACATTAAAGATAAGAAGTCAGGGCTGGAGAGAGGGCTCAGCCATCACAACAAGAGAAAAAAGTCAAATGAAGAGTTGGGATGATGTGGCCTCTCAGAAGGTCAAAGGAAGAAAGTTTCAATAGCAATTTCTTTCTCTTTATTTGGCTCAGGCTACACATCAAATTCTTCTTTCCATGATGCAAGTCTTCACAGAAGACAAAACCAAGGCATGGAGCAGGCAAATGTCAAGGAATAGAAATTGATATACTCATAGAGTAAGAGCAATAAAATACTAGAGTGGGGCAGGGGAGTTCAGAGAACAGGACAGAGGAAAGGAGGCACTCGGTAACAGGTATGTTGAATCAACAGATGAATTAGGCAGTAGTTGTCTCAGGGGAAGCAGAAGACACAAAGAAAAAAATCAACTCAGGAGGCTGAACTCTGAAAGCAAAACAGACAAAATTAGCCAGGGAATTATCAAAGAAATCATACAAAACCTTTTTTTGGGGGGCGGGGGGCTGGAAAATGTTTTCATATTGAATGGGATTAATCATTCATAATGAATAAAACTGGCCAATAACAAAGAACAGTGTCATCATATTTCAAAATTGTAGGGATAAGAAAAGATTGAAAAAGAGAGGGGGAGAGGAAAGGGAAGAAAGGAAAGAAAGGTGAGGGGAGAGGAGAGGAGAGGAG
>NW_022196903.1:47450251-47542501 GCF_008632895.1 Mastomys coucha
GAAGAGATAGGACAAAAGAGGGGAGGGGAGAGAAAGAAGGAAGGGGAGGGGAGGAGTTAGTATGATATCAAGCCTTTCCATAGACAATGCCTTTGAAATCTTCTGGTGGAAATTAAACTACAAAGTAGAGTCTTACCCCAGCTAAGAAGCCTTCAGATGGCTGAGCAACAGCTTTTCAGGTATTGTTATTCAAGAAGTTACTGGAGGCTCTGGCCCATCGAAAGCAGCCTTTTAACTGAATAAACATCAAAGAGAATTTTGAGGAATGTAGTACAGAAGGAAGGGGAAAGAATACCAACAATGATGTGGTAATGTGGCAGCAGCCTGATCTTCCATGGTGGGCAGCAGGGGGAGATCACATCTATAGCTGAAAACACAGCAGCAGAGTGTTGTTAGAAAAGGGGAGTCAGGGGCTGGAAAGATGGCTCAGCGGGTAAGAGAACTGACTGCTTGCTCTTCCGAAGGTCCTGAGTTCAATTCCCAGCAACCACATGGTAGCTCACAACCGTCTGTAATGGGATCTGATGCCCTCTTCTGGTGTGTCTGAAGACAGCAACAGTGTACTCATATACATGAAATAAATTAAATAAATCTTAGAAGAAAAGAAAAAGGGCATTAGATTGGGAGAGGAAGAATATGTGGAAGAAGCCCCCCAGAAAGGCAGGAAGAAGTGTGTGTGGGGGGGCTGAGGGAGAAGGAGGGGGTCTGAGAGAGAATAAGAGAATGGAGGGGGATTAAGGGGCGAGGAGGGAAGGACCGAGAGGGAAGGATTGCTGTTTTTCTTTACAAGTCTTGTGAAAGTACTTGACTTTTAAGTTAAGCACATTTATTGCCTTTATACAAACTAAATTTAAGTAGGCAAAAGGTCTATTAATATGCCAGAAATAATTTGTAGATTGTGGGTAAATGCAGTCCCTTCCCCTACACCATTAGAAGTAGCCTTTCCGGAGAAAGAGCTGCCCCTCTGGTTTCCTCTGTTCCCTCTGCAAATAGTTTTTAAGCAAGTTCTTGAGAGCCCATCAATCTGCCAATTAGAAGAAAAGGCAAAAGGACCAGCAGGAGTCATGACTGCACGGAAACAGCTACCATCCCATAAAATTATTGCCTTTACCAAATTGGAATAAACCTGTCAAGACGATGTTTAAGCATCTTTATGTAAAAATCAAAATGGTCTGACTTCAACTGTTAGCCAGGCTCTTCTCGTCTGTCTGTAGCAAAGTGTTGTCTTAGTACCAGAGTCTATTACCAGTGGTGCTTACAGTCGAGGCAAACACCATTGTCGCTGGCTGGTGAGACCAGAGTCCCTGACTTTTCTCTTGGTGGCCTCTGCAGAAAGCCTGGCTCCCGGAGCTGACCTGGTGTTGTGGCTTCTGTTTCAACAGGAAAACTATGATGTGAAATATCACTGTACCTCCCTCACTAATCAATAACATAAAATAAAAACTGGGTTTCCTTTATTTGGATGAGCCTGTCACAGTCACTAGAATTTACAAATATGTATTCCCCAGGCACGGGTGAGACAATCCGAAGAATACCAGTTACTGTCATTATAAAGTGAGTGGGCAGAATAGATGATGTGACTAGTGTGGAAGGGGCCAGGGTCAGGGAAGTGGAGGCAGGCCAACTCCCCTGCAAGCCACCCTCCCACAAAGACGACTATCGGGCCGAGCAAGGACCACACTCTTGCAATTAGTTCTTCAGGAACTAGGGCAAGTTGCTGTTTGAGGGCCTGAGAGTGTCTCAGTGGCTAAGTGCATATTTCTCTTGCAGACAACCCAGGTTAGGTTCCCAGCACTAACACGGCAGTTCACAACCATCTATGACTCCAGTCCCAGGGGATCTGAGGCCCTCTCCCAACCTCCCAGGTACCACATGTGGTTCACATACAGAGTGCAGGCAAAGCACACACACACCAAATTACTTAGTAAAAAATAATTAATTAAAATTTTAAATTACTGTTTGAGTTTCATTAAAAAAATGTTTAAGGTCAGGCATGGTGGCACACACCTTTAATTGTAGAACCTGGGAGGCAGAGGCAGGTGGATCTCTGTGAGTTTGAGGTCAACATAGTCTACAGAGAGAGGGTTCCAGGACAACTGGGGCTGTTACACAGTGAAACTGTGTCTCAAAAACCAAACCAAACCAACAAAAACTGTTTAATCCATTTTGGCTTGGTAATAGGGGCAGAATTTTCAACAATTTCTGAAACAGTCTTAAAAGCATACTTCTGACATTTACCTGAAGCAGTGTTCTCATTGGCAACTATAAACTTGACTTATGTCAATTTAACTCCAAAAAAATCTGAAAAACACTGAAGGTGGGGCTGGCAACATGGCTCAGTGGGGAAAAATACTTGCTGCTAAGCCTGATGATCTGTGCTCAATTCCCAGGACTCCCATGTTAGAAGGAACAACTAACTCCCCTAGGTTGTCCTGACCTTCACGGATATGCTGTGGCACACATGTGACTCCCCACCCACAACAAATTAATAAATAATTATAATTATTTTTTAAAAATGAAGCTGTTCTGTGTTCTTCAGCATTAAACATCTGGCCACCATTTCATTCTTTATGTAAAAATAAGCAAGCACATCCATCTCATTAGTATACAAATTTCTGTCTTCTAAGATCCTACTAGAACAGCCCTCTAGACTGTTCAAAACACCCAACCACCTTTCAAACCAAAGATCCAAAATCTTCCACATTTCTCCGAACGCCAACATAATCGGGCTCTTCAAAACAACAGCCCACTCTCTGGTACCAACCTCTTTCTTAGTGACTTTTCTGGTGGTGGTGATAAAACGCTGTGACCAAGGTTACTTATGGAAGGTAGGGTTTATTTGGGCTCAGTTCCAGCAGAGTAAGAATCCCTCATATCAGGGATGTATAGCAGCAAATGGCAGGCATGGAAACGAAAAGGAAACTGAGAACTCACATCCTCACACACCAGCATGAAGCAGTGACCCCAGGGATGTACTTCCTCCGGCAAAGCTCCACCCCCAGGGATGTACTTCCTCCAGCAAAGCTCCACCCCCAGGGATGTACTTCCTCTGGCAAAGCTCCACCTCTCAAAGATGCCTTTGCCTCCTTAAACAGTGATGCTGACTGGTGAACAACTGTTAAATATCTGACCCTATACAGGACATTCTCATTCAAACCACCACACAAAGCATTGGCACTCCAAACAGTGATGCTCACTTAGTAAAAACCATGGTCTTATGACCATTGCTTGTGAGGTGCCCAAAAATACAGCACTCAATGCAGTCCTCAGTGTACCTCACCCACCTCGGCCAGCTCCCCTACTGTCCTTACCCTGGCAATGTCCTGTAAAATCTTCCCTGGCTTTCCTCAGAGACGCTCTGCCCATGCCCTGTACCCCTTGCCTCCTGCGGTGTTGATCTCATCATTGCTCAGCATGGTTAAGTGCTCACCTCAGACTTGGAGATCTATAGCTCAGTGGTAGGTATAAAGTTCTGGGTTCAATACACATAAATAAAACAGATCCACAGAGAAAACTTGTTTTAAAGTTAGTCTCAATATCAGTCAGGATAATTAGCAAACTGTGTATATGTTCCCACCTTGTTCTCAAAAACAATTGAAATACGTCCTCCTACCTTGACTAGAGTTTGTTTTTGAGTTTACAAGGATATAATACTGCCTACCCAAAAGGACAAAACAGAAATACAGTTGAATGCTTTCATTTGCACAGAGGCACAGTTCCCAAGCCTAATTGCTCTCTATCAGGATAAGAGCCATGAAGGGGAGGGGCAGGTCTATGAGGCGACTTTCTAAGAAACCCATGAGCTAGTACACCTGTGAAATAATTAGGCCATGTCAGAGATATGCTTTGCAGTACATGTGTCCTCGGGAGAGAACTGATCTGTACAATGGAAAATGTCCCTAGCATAAGGGCTGCTGAATGTCTTGCCTTTCCTTTCACTTTGAGTCTGGGCTTGCTCTTGGCTTGTTTCATCTAATAAGATATAGTAAAGGTGACCCTGTGTGACTTCTGAGGCTGAGTCTTAAGAATCTATAGCTTCTAGTTCCATGGGCTGGAACACTTAGTCTTAGAATCTAGATGTTGTACCATGACAGGCTACATGTGGGAGAACAAAGGTACGGTAGCCAGCACCAACTGCTGGCCATGTTTAGCAGCCTCTTAGAAAACCCAGCCCAGTGGAGCCTCCAGATGCTACAGCACTAGCCAACAGCACACAGAGCAGAAGAACCACCCCGCTGAACCCAGACAACCCATAGAATTGTGAGATAGGAAAAATGGCTGTAATCTTAAGCCACTATGGTTTGGCACAGTTCATTATGTAACAATAAATAATTCAAATGACTCCTGATTTGTATTTATTGGAAAGTGACACCAATTCAAAATTCTACACGTGTTCCGTAAAGCAGAGTCGGGCAGTAATAAGGCTTTCTGCCTCTCAGGCCGTTCCCAGGAGAAACGGCTTAGTTGGCAGTGGGAGAATTAATAAGAACAATGCAGTAAAGTGAGACAAACTGTGCTAAGTCAGCAACATCAATGGCGGAGTGTACAAAACCTTATTGTGCCATTAAGGTAAGCAACTCAATTACTACAGTATGTACACAGGGAAATAATAAACCTTCGGTGTGATGAGAAGGCATATAAATTGGTGGCTGTGAAGAGCCTGGTGAAATCAATAAAGTTTATGAAAATGAAATTAGTTGTGCATGAATGTGGGTAACAAATATAGAACATGTTCTGTAATTTAGGAAATGAGCATAAGGCCATCTACGGTCTGAGGTCTCACTTGGGAGTGACAGCAACAACTAAAGAGTTAAAAAAAAAAAGTACCCACATCTGGCTGGTTGTGTAGCTCTGTGGTAGAGCACGTATCCAGCATGCACTAAAAAAGGCCCTGGCTTGGTCCCCAGCACCACAAAACAAACAGGCAAATCAAAACTCCATATGCTGGTAAGTTATTTTATTACACCTGCAACTATTGAGTTTATTCTGAAGGCTCTATTTTTATTCATAAAGCTGTCATTTGCCCCCTGCCTCCTATATGGACCTCTCTCTATTTATCAGGGTCCCGTTAACACCCATGTGGAGGTTTTCATTTTGTCTGCAGTAATTGGTTGTCTTCCTCATTGTGTCTGGATGACACTTCCTATGTTCTCAGAGCAGCATCTCTCCCCCTTCTGGTTCCTGGCTACACGCTATATAATTAGGTAGCAATGACACCTTTCTCTATTTGTCCCTAAGGGGTAAAAGAGGATTGTATATAAGAAGAAAATGCTATGCCGTGGGTGCTCCATATTTAAATGGATAGAGGGTTCGCTGGACGGGTGGATGGGTGGTTGCTCCTTAAACTGTAAACCAACAGACTAAATACTCTAAGCACTGGAAAGACAGCACAGGGAGAGTTAAGATAACAACTGCTTGGAAGTACCGTGGGAGGACGAGGCTGAAACCTGCCCTCTGGCACATACTTCTTTAGATTTCGTGTTTATTTGCGGGTGGATTTACTTTTCTGGATTATGAAAAAGCTGATGCTATTGGTACAGTCAGTGGAAAGATTACTTGCAACATTTAGTTTGTTTGATTCTTCAAAGCCCTCTGGTTGGTGGTTGGTGGTTGGTGGCACAATCTGACATGCCCAGAGGCAAATGCAACTAGAACCATGATGCTGGGTTGAAAATTCTCCTCCTGGGCAACAGCAGGAAAGCGTCATGCTGTCACATAGCACTAGGCAGAAACCTCTGCAATTCCTCTACATGCTTGGACTCCACTCCTTGTAGATGGATCTGATAGATCTGAGAGCAGATCTTCCTGCTGCTCCAAACTCCTCCCAGGCATTCTTAATGGGCAGTCGTGACTAGCTGCCATTCAGGCCTCTAAAAAGCTTATGCTCTGATCCAGATGCCATGATAAGGACCGCAGTGTATACAGGACGCTGGCAACAGAACACAAACATTGTCTGCATATGAAGAGAGCCATGTTGTATACACATTAACTCCACTGACGTTTATGGGGTGCTTATGATGTGCTGTGCCCCGTGCCTGCAGGGTCTGGGTCACAGTGATATACAGCTCTCATCAAACTTATAAGTGTATGCATAGTCCCAGACATTAAATAACAAACATATGTATAATTATAAATTGTGACACATTCTCTGAAGGAAAGGACATGATACAGAGAAATCCAGCTGAGACACAGCAGGGCAGAAAAGAGAAAGAAGAATTAATATTTGGGTTGAGAGTGAAGAATGGAATGTATGTAAGGCACTGGAGGCTAATAGTTAGGTCAAACCACATGAACTTGTTGATATTTAACCATTTCTGACCACCACAGTAGCAGCATGTATGGTTTAGACTAATAGGCAGGAACAGAGGCAAGATACACAGTATTCTATTTCACTGGAGCAGGGATGGACAGCTGCTGCTGAGACCTGGGAAAGAGGGGTCGTAGGTAAATGTGCCTGACAACTTGAGTTCAAAGCCTGGACCCAACACATGAACCACAGCATGAACAGACACACACTCTCCCATTCTCTGTCTCTCTATCTCTCCCTGTCCCTGTCTGTCTCCGGCTCTCTCCCTCTCCCTTTCCCCAACTACCTTCTCCAAATAATTTTCCTTTTGGAAAAAAAAGAGAGAGAGAAACTGTAGGAAGGGGAAGAAAACTTGAGAGCCAGCAAGCACTACCAAAGTCATCCTGGAACTTGGAACTGTGCTCTTGGTCTCTATTATCCTTCAGACTCCAAACTCCTGCTCTCAAATCATGGAGAGAGTGATATACCTTTGTTCCTCCTAAAATTCTAGAATAAAGGTAGGAGAGGATGCTGCAGCCTGGGCCTTAGAGGCTGTGTGTTCTTGCATGAATCAGTGGGCACTGTGTACGTGGCCGCACAGAGCTGGGTATGGCATATACTCAGGAGCCAGCTGCTATGACTATGCAATAAACCACCCCTCAAGAGCAGTGGTGCAACATAGTGCCCATTGGTGCTCATACAACCAAAGGGCAAGTGCTAGAAAGAGCATGTGGAGTTGCTCCTCTCTGACCCTCTCTGGGGTCTCAGCTAGGAAGCTCTGGACTGTGAAGGGAGGAAGAGTTGAAGCTGGAAGTTCTGCTACCCAGATGGGGTTTTCACTAAGTGGCTGCTACCTGCACTGCAATGTGTAGAACGCTGGCTGCTGCTGCTGTGTCTTCTTCTTCTTCTTCTTCTTCTTCTTCTTCTTCTTCTTCTTCTTCTTCTTCTTCTTCTTCTTCTTCTTCTTCTTCTTCTTCTTCTTCTTCTTCTTCTTCTTCTTCTTCTTCTTCTTCTTCTTCTTCTTCTTCTTCTTCTCCTTCTCCTCCTCCTCCTCCTCCTCCTCCTCCTCCTCCTCCTCCTTCTCCTTCTCCTCTTCTTCCTCCTCTTTCCCCTCCTCCTCCTCCTCCTCCTCTCTCCTCCTTCTTCTCCTTCTTCTTGTTACTTGTTGTTGTGACAGAATCCCCAACTGAGAAAAGATTAAGGGATGATGAATTTGTTTTGGGTCATAGTGAAGCAGAAGGCATAGTGGTAAGGTGACCAAGCACTTATGGCTTGGAAGTGCCACAAAGGTGGCTTGGAAATGTTGCAGTAGCCATCAGAAAGCAAAAAACTCCACTCCAATGGAAATGAAGGATCCAGTCTACAAGCTCCAAGCCCCATCCTTACAGACAGCTAGCTAGGTCTCATGTCCAAAAGATATCACCTCCCTAAACAGCTCTAGCAGTGTGGGACCTACTGTTCAAACACAAGAGCCAGGGATATGGACAGTTCACATTTAAACCACAAGAGGTGATTCAATTGAGACCAGGGCCTGAAGCACTCCAGGTGGTCTGGTCATCTCACAGCCTGACAACTGAATTCTGAAAAAAGTGGTCCCAAGAGGGAGCCTGTGCAGGGTTGAATGTTCCAAGACCAGCTCAAACTGTGTGGCTCTTGCACAGTTAATTGTTTTGGAAGTCACATCACATCTTTTTTTGCTTTGCTTTATGTGTAGAAATTATCAGTTAGCTCAGACATGAGGGAGAAAGTGTGTGAGTTGAAGGCCACTCCTCAATGGGTAGAGTGTCAAGGTGACACTGTTAAAGAGGATGCAGGGTGGGGTTTGTTATTTCACCCAGTCTCTGAAAAGGCAGCCCACCATGGATTCGAGAGAGACCAACAGAGAAATTTCCCTGAGGCAGCAGGTAAGAGTTCTGCATAACATGGTTGTATGCAAAAGGAACAGGAAGGGGAAGGCAATCATACTGTTCTAAGGAGTCTGTGACTTCCGGAAAACACCAGCTCTTCTCTTGTTTGGTGTACAGTAAAATGGCTGGCTCTTCCTGGGAAGGTGGGCATACCAGTTTGCAAAGACAGAGGCTTTTACAGGCACAGTAGAGGGCCTAAGTATCCCAAAGCGGTCAAAGGTTCCACTTGGAAAGACTGCTCTCTGAGCCAGTTGCACGAGCAGTTCTGACGTGTAGTGGCCCCAATAAAGAAGCAGATGCCCAGGCTTGGGCATGCGTAGAGCGCAATCTGGAAGGAGGGGATAGAATTGATCTTTCTCAGGTCTTAGCATCCAACAACCTCTGGCCAAACCAAATCAGAGCTCCGGAGCCAGAAGTCAGTGATGCCCTCCTTAAAGATCATCTTCTAGAAGCACGGAGAAGGGCAGAGGAGGTGGAGGGTGAGGCTTTATCAAAGCCCGTATGAAAGAGCCCCAGACCTGAAGACCCCTGGACCAGGAAGGCCCCATCTGATGACTGTGGCACAGGTTGTCGAGGTTTATTTACCTTTGAGTTTGCTAAGGCTGTGACTCATCTGCAGCTTCCAGTCCGTGCAGGCAGAGCAGCATGAAGTTGAGCTGTGGGCTTTGGAATCACAACCTGGGATCAGTCACTCGGTGTGTGACCACAGGTGAGTTATTGAGCTCCTCTGGGCTTTTACTTCCTTCATTCAGACTTTGGGAGAAGGTTCTACCTTGTGAGTAAATTCTAGGGCTGGGAGAACCCTATGACAGTGGGGACTGTCACAGTGCCAGCCCATGAGACTGTCACTGGATATTTTACATATGGAAGCTCTGGGTTTCTTCATTAAAATGTGAGGTTACTTAAGACATACTTTTCAATGCTATGTTAATAACATGACTTCTAACATAATTTAACCTTTACCCTTAATACTCTTGGATGGACAAAAGTCTTAGGAGCCAAGATTTGCAACATATATGCCTTTTGATCCAGCAATTCTAATCCTAGAATTTTGTTTTCAGTGGACTTGTTCTCTTAGAGTTGTTTTATATTCACAGTGGGACTGTATGCAGGGAATAGAGTTCCCTTACACCTCCTGCCCCACACAGGCGTCACTCTCCATTAACAGGACCTCTGCCAGAGTGACACATTGTTGCCATTGATAGACCACTCAGACTGTCACCATCACCCGCAGTCCACAGTTTAAACTATGGCTCGCTCTGGGTGATGCACATTTTGCAGATGTAGCAAATAAATAATGACATGTATCTACCATTATCATATTACACAAAATCATTTTGCTGCCTGAAATCACATGTCATCTTATCATCCCCTGTCACCCGACACCCATCCCTGATAATTACAGATCTATTTTTTCTCTGTAGCTAAAGTTTTGTTTTGTCAAGGTTGTCACACATTTGGAATCATCTAGTACATGGTCTTTTCGAATTGTCTTCTTTCACTTACTAATATGCATTGTATTTCCTCCACTTCTTTAAAAATTTTCTTTTTAGGGCTGGGCATGGTGGTGTGTACTTTTAATTCCAGCAGTTGGGAGGCACAGACAGACTTATTATCTCTATTAGTTAGGTCTACATAGAGAGTTCCAGGACAAAACCATGCCCAAACCCCAACAAATAAAAAATAACCAAAAATGTTTGTGCATGCATGAGCATGTACCTATCTGTCTGTCTGTCTGTACTTGATACAGCACATATGTGTATGTCAGAAGACAACATTTAGGAGCCAGTTCTCCCTTTCTCATTTAGATTCCCAGCACTGAACTCAGGTCAACAGGCTTGAGTGGCAAGTGCATTACCTAATGAGCCATCTAGCTGCTTCCTCTATTTCTCAGCTTAGTAGCTCATTTCCTTTTAGTGTGAATAACAAACACTGTCTAGTCAAGATATAACGTGGTTTATTTCTCACCTCACTCATTGGAGATCAGTTTGGTTGTTTCCAAGCATTGGCAATTATGAACAAAGCCGATATACACAATTGCATGGAAATTTTTGTATGGGCCTAAAAGTTTTCAATTCTTTTGGCTAAACACCAAGGCTCACAGTTGCTGGGTTACACGGTAAGAGAATGTTTAGTAGGGAAGGAAGGAACTGCTAAACTGTATTCCAAAGTGGCCATGCCCCTCACATCCCTGCCAGCTGGGAGTACACATGCCTGTTGCTCCACATCCTTGCCAGCATTTGGTGCTACCAGTGTTTTGGATTTACAGCATCCCAAGCAGTATCTCCTTGTCTAAATGTGCCTTTCCCAGATGATAGAGTGTGGTCCACCTTTTCAGATGCTTATCTGCCATCCACCTATCTCTGTTAGTAGAGCATCTCTGAAGGTCTTTGGTCTATCTTTCACTCAGGTTGTATAAGTTCTTACTATGAGTTTTAAGTGTTCTCTGCACATGGTGGGGAAGGGAATTGCATCTTATCAGATAGGTATTTTAAGAACACCTTCTCAACTATGGCTTGTCTTTCATTCTCTGGACAGTGTCTTCTGCAGAGCAGAAACTTTTAATTTTACTGAGGTCCATTAAAATTCTTTCCTCCGCGGCCTCCGCATTTGGTGTAGTGTCTAAAAGTCCCTGCCATACCCAAGGGCATCCAGGTTTTGTCCTAATATCCTTAAAGAGTTTTACAGCTTCATGTTTTATAATGCTGTGATTTTAACAGAGATAAGATATACATGAATACATTCTCTGAAGTTGATTTATAATTCCAAAAGATAAGGAACAACCCAACTATCCAGCAAGAGGGGATGGTTAAATTACAGTGCAAAGAACGAAGCAGGTCCATACATTCTCTGATGGGTTTGGACAATAACAAGCCCTGAAACTAAAAATGCCGAGTCCACCTCTTGGCACCCAAACTCCTGGTTTTACGGTGACATGTTCTCGTGGCCCATGCACTGCTGAGGGAAGGAAACGGGGTTCATCTAACTGTCAGTGTTGGGCTCAGGTTGCCACTGCCTGCTGCTTTTCTTCGGCCACCGTCTTTTGCCTGCTTTGCCTATGGAGTAGAGATGTGATGGAGTGATTTCCAGTGGGAAGCCGCTCTTCCTGGGCAAACTGACAGTATGTACAGGGAACTATGTACAGGGTACTTCTGGATGTGCGGATGCTCTGACGGCCACACCCGATGCCCACCCTGGCTCAGATCACCAGCTCCCCGCTGAGTAGGTCTTATGTGGGACTGTCCTTGTGCTCTGTTCAGCATCTCCCTGTAGGGAGACTGCCTGCTTTCATCCATCTCTAATGAGGTCCCTACCTGACTTAACAAGACACCAGCGCTCTCCCTACTGTTCCTGGAGTCTTTACAAATCTTTGCTTTGAATTCCCTGGAGAGAGAGAGAAAGGTGCCTCTAACATCTTTGTGTTTGATGGGGTTCCTGCCCAGCATCCTCTCTGCTACCCTCCTTTCCCACACAAAAAGAAAGGCAATCTTTGCAATTCCTCTAATTAACAGTTTGTTTTTATTCTCAATATCTGGTGGTTGATTTAGCTTAAGGTCCGTGGGGACTTACCTACCTGGATTAGAGGGGAGCAGCTGCAAGGTGGTGGGGGTTTCCACAGTTTCTTCTCTCCCTCTAATTGGTAGCACATACTGTAACAAGGTGAGTCTAATTCTATTCTGCTGAGAAGGAAGGAAAGTTTCATTTTTATTATCTTTCCAAGACTATCTAGCAAATTGGAAGCATCGTGTGTGTGTGTGTGTGTGTGTGTGTGTGTGTGTGTGTGTGTGTGTTGCAAAATACAGTTTCTTCCCATTTCTGAGATATAATCAAGTATGTAGGGGGCTACTCACTGAGGAAACAGACATGTCCCTTTTGTCACAGCTTTGCCTTGCTCCAGAGTCCACATTGGCCTGTTTAATCTGAAACATTACAGATTAGCCCCCCTATCTTCCAACATCCATGAGCTGACCTTGCTTGCTCAATGAGGCAGCTCTCCAACTAGCTCATGTGTACTGGACCAGGCAAGCTGACCTCTACCTCACACAGCTGCTTCCTCCACCTCTGGACTAGTAGCCAACTGCCCACCTTCAGGACCTTTGAGTGTCACCTCTCCACAGAGCCTCTCCAACAGAGGTCAGGTCACAGACTGCTCATTTGTCATGCATTTCTTCCACACAGTGGCGTGATGTGCATGTGCTGCTGGGATTAATTCTACAAGTGTGGACACTGCTGCAAGGATGACAAGCTTTGAACTGTCACAGGCACAGGCTGCACACTGCTTAACAACCATAAGATACCTCGGACACTCCTAACCTGCCAATTAAAGAGGCAGCTAGTTCTAACCTTACAGGACAGCAGTAACATGAATCTTAAAACCTCAGATTTGGTAGGCCCTTTGGCCCTCCCTCCATCCCATGCCACACCTCTAGAGGTACTTAGGGAAAAAAAAATACATGCAGGAATGTTCACTGGAGGTTTTAATTCCTTCTAACAGTTGGAAGTAATCCAAATGCCAAATAAGAAAATGGCTAAACAAATTATAAAGCAGCTATACAACAGGCTATCCTATAAGCATTATTATAAAATTATATTTGATTATAGGAAAGATATTCAGGTTACATTAAGTGCAAGAAAAAACTCTTCCCATTAATGGCAAATTTTTCTTTTAATCATCTATCTGCAGCTTATAAAGAGCTAAAAATTGGGAACAGATGAGTCATAAAATTAGAAGGTAGAGTTGTTTTGCTGGCAATGACTCCTTTCCCACATGTTAGATGCGGGGGGTGGGGGATTTAAATATAGATAATGTGCTAGATAGGTTTTTTTTTGTCAACTGGACACAAGCTAAAGTCATCCGAATGAAGGGAACGTCAGTTATATTGGGTGGTAAGGCATTTACTTAGTGATTATGATGGAGGGCCCAGCTCACTGTGGGTGGTGCCATCCCTAGGCTGGCAGTCCTGGGTTCTGCTAGAAAGCAGGCTGGGTAAGCCATAAGGAGCAAGTCACTAAGTAGCACTCCTCCATGGCCTCACGTATCAGCTCCCGCTGCCAGGCTCCAGCCCTGCTCCAGTTCATGTCACTTCCTGCAGTGATGGACGAGGATGTCTAAATGTAAGCCAAATAAACCCTTTTCTCCCCAACTTGCTTTTAGTCATGGTGTCTCATCTCAGCAATAATAACCCTGAGACAGATAAGGGAAGGGAAGGAAAAATTGTCCGGTTGCTTCTAGCCACCAGTAAACACACTGAATATTCTGACAGATCCTTCCTGTTCCTGTCATCTCTGTTGCTGTGACAAACACCCTGACACAAAGCAACACAGGGAGGAAGGAGCTAACTGGCTTAAAACTCCAAGCCCATAGATAGGGGAAGTCAAGACAAGAACTCAGACAGCTATTTAAACCACACTCACAGTTAAGAGCACAGAGAACAGAGCCGGGCAGTGGTGGTGCATGCCTTTAATCCCAGCACTTGGGAGGCAGAGGCAGGCGGATTTCTGAGTTCGAGGCCAGCCTGGTCTACAGAGTGAGCTCCAGGACAGCCAGGGCTATACAGAAAAACCTTGTCTCCAAAAAAAAAAAAAAAAAAAGAGCACAGAGAACAACCTCTCTCTTTCTCTCTCTCCTTCTTTTCTTCCTCTTTCTTTTTTTTTAAGGATTTATTTATTTTATATATGTGAGTATACTGTCGCTGTCTTCAGATACACCAGAAGAGGGCATCAGATCCCATTACAGATGGTTGTGAGCCACCATGTGATTGCTGGGAATTGAACTCAGGACCTCTTGAAGAGCAGTCAGTGCTCTTAACCACTGAGCCATCTCTCCAGCCCCACTTACTTGCTTTCTGCTTCTGCTCTGCTTTCTTTTCTATTTTCTTTTTAACTAATTTAATTATTTATTTCCTGGGACTGGGCTCAATCTCACAGAGGTCAGGGGCTGCCTCTGCCTCCCTCGTACTGGAATTCAAAACATACGCCACGATACCCTCAAATTTTAGAGTCCAGCCCTTGAACTGGTGCCATCTACATTCAGGGTGGTTCTTCAACAGCTGGGGCAGTCTCCCAAAGACATGCACACAGGACAACTGAAGCTGGACAACTCCCCCTTCAGACTCTTCCCAGGTGCTCCTGGGTTAGGTCTAGCTGACAGCACACTCCTCATGTTTGTCAGGGGGATTCATTTACCTTCCTGATAAAAGCTTGGTTATGTATTGCATTTTGACCCTCCCCCCCTAATGCATGAATTTATTTATTCTACCCTTTTCCTTACACGCTATTGTTGCTGTGCATTTTAATTGTAGAGATGTTATAAATGCCATGAATCAAGTCCTACTTGTTAGCATTGGAGAATAGAAAGACACCATCCCATGCTAGCCCTGGCTACTCTCTGGCCCCGGGGGTCTCGCAGACTCCATGGCTAGCCCCATGCAGCGACCAACCACCTCGAAGTTCTCTTGCTGTGGATGTAACCCGGTAAAATCCAAACTCTAGAGGTTTGTGATTTATCAGTCAGATTTATTTTAGTTAATTCTCAACCCACAAAACACCCGCACAATGAACTCAAAACTCAATTGATATAAACACAAGCTATACCCATAGATGGGGCAAATGCACCCTACTTACTATTTAATCATCTATCTAAGAAATCTCCAATACTTATGGCTCCCAGGACTGTGTGGTTCTGGCTCCTCTTCCTCTCCTAAACAGTTCCATCTTATCTCTTCCTCTCCTTTCCTTCTTCTCTGTCCCTCTGAACTCTGTACTTGTTTCTAAAATTCTCAGCCCACCTTCCATTTCCACTGCCCAATCACAGGCTCTCTCACCTTATCTTGTGCCTGCCCTCACCCTCACTTGCATATAGGCAGCAATCCACATCTACATTCTGTTGCCTGTTCTCCATTTCCTTTTCATCTCCCATTTGGGACTTTAACCATTTTCTGTCTATGTAAAGAATATGTTCAGTATTTTCTTTAATGAAGGTCTTCCAGTGACAAACATCATTTTGGGATTGAAATGGGTTTATTTCCCCTTCATTGGTGTATATTTTTATCAAATGTAGAAGTTTTGAACAGTTCATGTCTTAGTCATGGTTTCATTGTTATGAAGAGATTCCATGATCACAGGACCACAACAACTATTATATAGAAAAAATGTCATTGGTTGAGTCCATTATCATCATGGTGGGAAGCATGGCAGCATGCAGGCAGATATGGTGCTGGAGGAGCTGAGAGTTCTACAACCTAACATACAAGTAGCAGAAGACTGTCTGATATACTGGGCATAGCTGGAGCATAGGAGACCTCAAAGCCTGCCTCCACAGTGGCACACTTCCTCCAAAAAGGCCACACCTCCTAATAGTGTCACTCCTTATAGGCCAAGCATTCAAACACATGGGTCTAGGGGGACCATTCCTATTCAAACCACCAGTTTTCCTCTGATGTTCAAGGCCTAGGTCTCTGGTCCTTCTTGGCATTTGTAGTCTTTCTTGGCTTTGTGGCTCAAAACCTTTCATTAGTTTTTGGAAACTTATCTATTATCTCTTCAAATAATGTCTCTCTCTTCTACTTTTGGATCTACAGTTGTACATTGTTAGATTCCTCTACACTGGGACATCATCTATAGAGCCTTCATAGGATCAAGGACCTCTCCTCCTATTGATGTATGACAAGGCCACCCTCTGCTACATGTGGAGCCATGTATACTCCTTTGTTGATGGCTTAGTCCCTGGGAATTCTGGGGGTTCAGGTTGGTTGATATTGTTGTTCTTCTTATGGGGTTGCAAACCACTTCAACTCTTTCAGTCCTTTCTCTAACTCCTCTATTAGGGACCCCACATTCAGTCCAATGGTTGGCTCCAAACATTTTCCTCTGTATTTGTAAGGATCTGGCAGGGCCTATCAGGAGACAGCCATATCAGGTTCCTTTCAGCATGTACTTCTTGGCATCCACAATAGTGTCTGGGTTTGGTAACTGTATATGGGATGAATCCCTGGGTGGGACAGTCTCTGGGTGGCCTTACCTCCAGTCTCTGCTTAGCACTTTATCTCCATATTTGCTCCTGTAAGTATTTTGTTCCTTTTCTAAGAAGGGCCGAAGCACTCATACTTTGGTCTTCCTTCTTATTGAGCTTCATGTGGTCTGTGAATTGTATCCTGGTTATTTGGAGCTTTTGGGCTAAATCTACTTATCAGTGAGTACATATCATGTGTTTTCTTTTGCAATTGGGTTACCTCATTCAGGATGATATTTTCTAGTTCTATCCATTTGCCTAAGAATTTCATGAATTCATAATTTTTAATAGCTGAGTAGTATATTCCATTGTGTAAATGTACCACATTTTCTGTATCCATTCCTCTGTTGAAGGACATCTGGGTTCTTTCCAGCTCCTGGCTACTATAAATAAGGCTGCTATGAACAAAGTAGAGCATGTGTCCTTATTACATGTTGGAGCATCTTCTGGGTATATGCCCAGGAGTGGTATAGCTGGGTCCTCAAGTAGTACTATGTCCAATTTTCTGAGGAACCGCCAAACTGATTTCCAGAGTGGTTGTACCAGCCAGCAATCCCACCAGCAATGAGGAGTGTTCCTCTTCCTCCATATCCATGCCAGCATCTGCTGTCACCTGAGTTTTTGATTTTAGCCATTCTAACTGGTGTGAGGTGGGATGATTTGAATTTCTCTGATGACTTAAGGATGTTGAACATTTATTTAGGTGCTTCTTGGCCATTCGGTATTCCTCAGGTGAAAATTCTTTGTTTAGCTCTGTGCCCCATTTTTTAATAGGGTTAATAGGGTTGTTTCTCCAGAGTCTAACTTCTTGAGTTCTTTGTATATATTGGATATTAGCCCTCTATTGGATGTAGAGTTGGTAGAGATCTTTTCCCAATCTGTTGGTGGACTTTTTGTCCTATTGACAGTGTCCTTTGCATTACAGAAGCTTTGTAATTTTGTGAGGTCCCATTTGTTGATTATTGATCTTACAGCATAAGCCGTTGGTGTTCTATTCAGGAAAATTTTCCCCTGTGCCCGTGTGTTTGAGGCTCTTCCCCATTTTCTCCTCTATAAGTTTCAGTGTATCTGATTTTATGTGAAGGTCTTTGATCCACTTGGACTTGAGCTTTGTACAAGGAGGTAAGAATGGATCAATTTGCATTCTTATACATGCTGACCAACAGTTGAACCAGCAAGCACCATTTGTTAAAAATGCTGTCTTTTTTTCCACTGGATGGTTTTAGCTCCTTTGTCAAAGATCAAATGACAATATGTGTGTGGGTTCATTTCTGGGTCTTCAATTCTATTCTATTGATCTTCCTGCCTGTCTCTGTACCAATATCATGCAGTTTTTATTACTATTGCTCTATAATACAGCTTGATGTCAAAGATGGTGATTCTCCCAGAAGTTCTTTTATTGTTGAGAATAGTTTTTGCTATCCTGGGTTTTTTGTTATTCCAAATGAATTTGAAAATTGCTCTTTCTAACTCTATGAAGAATTGATTTGGAATTTTGATGTAGATTGCATTGAATCTGTAGATTGCTTTCCACAAGATGGCCATTTCTACTATACTAATCCTGCCAATCTACTAATCCATGAGCATCAAAGATCTTTCCATCTTCTGAGATCTTCTTCGATTTCTTTCTTCAGAGACTTGAAGTTCTTGTCATACAGATCTTTTACTTGCTTGGTTAGAGTCACACCAAAGTATGTAATATTATTTGTGACTGTTGTGAAGGGTATCATTTTCCTAATTTCTTTCTCAGCCTGTTTATCCTTTGAGTAGTGGAAGGCTACTGATTTGTTTTAGTTGATTTTATATCCAGCCACTTTGCTGAAGTTTTTTATTAGCTTTAGGAGTTCTCTGGTGGAATTTTTGGGGTCACTTAAGTATACTATCATATCATCTGCAAATAGAGATATTTTGACTTCTTCCTTTCCCCCTTTGACCTCCTTTTGTTGTCTAATTGTGCTAGCTAGAACTTCGAGTACTATGTTGAATAGATGGGGGAGAATGTACAGCTTTTTCTAGTCCCTGATTTTAGTGGGACTGGTTCAAGTTTCTCTCCATTCAGTTTGATGTTGGCTACTGATGTTTTGGTATGGGCCTTGAATTTCTGATCTTTCCAAGACTTTTAACATGAAAAGATGATGAATTTTGTCAAATGCTTTTTTGGCATCTAATAAAATGATCATGTGGTTTTTTTTCTTTGAGTTTGTTTATGTAGTGGATTATGTTGATGGATTTCCATATACTGAACCATCCCTGCATCCCTGGGATGAAACCTACTTGATTGTGGTGAATGATTGTTTTGATATGTTCTTGGATTTGGTTGGCAAGAATTTTATTGAGTATTTTTGCATCAGTGTTCATAAGGAGATTGCTCTGAAGTTCTCTTTCTTTGTTTGGTCTTTGTGTGGTTTAGGTAAAAGTATAATTGAGGCTTCATAGAATGAATTAGGTAGTGCACTTTCTGTTTCTATTTTGTGGAATAGTTTGAAGAGTATTGGTATTAGGTCTTCTTTAAAGTTCTGATAGAACTTTCCACTATACCCATCTGGTCCTGGGCTTTTTTTGGTTGGGAGACTATTAATGACTGCTTCTATTTCTTTAGGGGTTATGGGACTGTTTAGATGGTGTACTGGGTGGTTTTGTGTGTCAACTTGACACAGGCTGGAGTTATCACAGAGAAGGGAGTTTCAGTTGGGGAAGTGCCTCCATGAGATCCAGCTGTGGGGCATTTTCTCAACTAGTGATCAAGGTGGGTAGGCTCACTGTGGGTGGTGCCATCCCTGGGCTGGAAGTCTTGGGTTCTATAAGAGAGCAGGCTAAGCAAGCCAGTAAAGAACATCTCTCCATGGCCTCTGCATCAGCTCCTGCTTCCTGACCTGCTTGAGTTCCAATCCTTGCTTCCTCTGGTGATCAACAGCAATGTGGAAGTAAGCTGAATAAACCCTTTCCTCCCCAACTTGCTTCTTGGTCATGATGTTTGTGCAGGAATAGAAACCCTGACTAAGACAGATGGTTTATCTGATCCTGTTCTAACTTTTGCACCTTGTATGTGTCTAGAAAATTGTCCATTTCATCCAGATTTTCCAGTTTAGTTGACTAGAAACTTTTTTAGTAGGTTCTGATGATTTTTTATCTGTCTTGTTGATTTTCTCAAAGAACCAGCTCCTGGTTTGGTTGATTCTTTGTATAGTTCTCTTTGTTTCTGTTTGGTTGATTTCAGCCCCGAGTTTGATGATTTCCTGCTGTCTACTCCTCTTGAGTGTATTTGCTTCTTTTTGTTCTAGAGCTTTCAGGTGTGCTGTGCTAGTGTAAGCTCTCTCCAGCTTCTTTTTGAAGGCACTTAGAGCTCTAAGTTTTCCCCTTACCACTGCTTTCACTGTGTCCCATAAGTTTTGGTATAATGTGTCTTCATTTTTATTAAATTCTAAAGCATCTTTAATTTCTTCCTTGACCAAGTTATCATTCAGTAGAGCGTTGTTCAGTTTCCATGTGTATGCGTGTTTTCTGTTGTTTTTATTGGAATTTAAGATCGGCCTTAGTCCATGGTGATCTGATAGGGTACATGGGATTATTTCAGTCTTCTTGTATCTGTTGAGGCCTGTTTTGTGGCCAATTATATGGTCAATTTTGGAGACAGTATTGTGAGGTGCTGAGAAGAAAGTATGTTCTTTTGCTTTAGGATGAAATGTTCTATAAATATCTGTTAGATCCATTTGATTCCTAACTTCTGTTTGTTTCACTGTGTCTCTGTTTAGTTTCTGTTTCCATGATCTTTCCATTACTGAGAGTGGGATGTTAAAGTCTATGGGGACCATTCTTATTCAAACCCTCCACAGGCCCTTTGATGACTGCTTACTCACCAATAGTTTACTACTGTTTCTCATCAGTGCCATTGAGTTGGTTGTTCTTCCTTCCGTTGACTCAATAGAATCACTAGGTGCACCTGCCAGAAAATGGGGCTGCCTGGGATAGTCTTGATGATAAATGATCTCTCCCATGTTTTAGCCACTTACAGCCCACATTACTGGTCAGAAATCAACCTATGATATCGCCTGGCAAATGGGGGTCAAGATGATCCCTGAAGTCATTCAGAGTACAGGCCTCTCAGCCTCGTCCTTCTCAAGAGATGAAAGCCCACGGTGAGCCACACCTGATCTAATTCTAACACCAGGAAGAAGGAAATGTGACCTGCAGTTCCACACACCAAAGCCCCAGGAAGCTCTGGAAAGCAAAGCTATTGATATTAATAATTAGTACCAGCATCTATTCAATGCCTTAAAATATGGATTTTAATATTTAACATGAATAATTGAGATTAATATTTTAATTTGCTTCTCTCTTTCATCTCACTCCTTCTGGCAATAGCTGTAGCTACTAGCCCTTCTGTCAGGGACTCATATAATCTTGTTGCTCGAAGTGAATTTCTTAGCTAGAAAGAGGACCTAATGTTTCTTTTTCAAAGGTCAGGCCTATCACAGTTATTATTTTCCATTGGAGCCAGTTTTAAGAACAGCCTTTGAAGGAAAGAGGTTGGGATGACATTCTCTAACAGGGTTTCTGCAGGGATCAGATGAACAGAAGAGGGTCCTGGTAGTAGCCTGCCAATGTTTCTGTGTCCTGCTTCTTGGAAGATAGTGCATTGCTTTTTAATGGAGTGTCGCATGCACTGCGTTTTCTGTACAATGAAACCCATGTGAGTTAGTAACATTCAGGCACCTGCTTGACTCATGGGTCCCTAAAAGCTTTCACAGAACCAGGAGTTTCTAGGTCAGGCAGTTAGGCTACAGCCATCATCAGAGAGGCTTCTTGTCGCAGTAGATAAGAAGTAACACAGAGACCCACAAGGGTGATGAGAGTGAGAGACCTTGGAGCACTCAGCCCTAACTGGAATGTTTTCATCAAACTCCCTCCCCTCAGGGCTCAGGGAACAATGTGGAAGAGGAGGCACAAAGATTGTGAGAGCCAGAGGTGGTGGTAACTCTGAGGAAATAGTTTCGTCTAGACACAACAGAATTAGTGCGCGTATGAATGCAGAGAGTGTGGCAGCATGCACAGGGCCTGCCTGCACAGGCTCAGACCCCCTCTCGGAACTCAGCAGCTTCTCAGCGTTGTTTCCTACCTGCGCAGTGTAGACTGCCGCAGCTGCCAACATTTAGATGTCCTGTTCTTTTCATTAGAGTCATGAGGGAGCCAGACCTGCGGTGTTAGCTTCCTCCAAGGGCGAGAAACAAGTTCTCAGCTTCTGCTCAGACCTCCTGAATGGAAATGCTCACAGTGGGATCTAGCAGCCATCTTCTAGATCCTGCAGGTGGTGGCTATTGCTCACTAAAGCTCAGCATCATTACATCTAAGCATTTTGCTCTGGTTTTTCAGCCCTAGGAGTAAGTTCTGCCTCACCGCCTGAGCTCATGCTCATCCTCCAGAAGTCTCCCAGGAACCAGTGCCTTTCGGGTGAATTACACCTCCCTTCATGAGTTCGATCCCCATCGACATGCTCTAAGCGCAACATCAAGACACATACTTCAAAGTCAAGACCTTCTGTGAGACAGCAGTAAGTCCAGACCTGGACATTTGTACAAACTTCTAAGCACACATTTTTTTTTCTCCTGCCTGAAATTTTAGGACTACATCTTCCTACTTGATACTCCGGTAAACATTAAGATCTCAAGCTTTTCTTTAAACTTTGTATTATAAATACCCTAACTTAAATCAACATAATGCTACTTTTTAGAAGAAAAACTTGATACTTAAAAACCTTTTGCTCCTAGCTTCCAGAGTGTGGCCACAAGCTCTCCACCTCAAGGGATGACAGGGCAGTTAGAGTGAGCTGAAGCTCTGTCGGCACCATGCTCAGCTCACAGCTTCCCGAAAGCATTTCATAAACACTTCTGCCCCTCTCGATGCCCTCTTAAGCAAGCATCCTTTCCTTCCAAAAGGGGACTCTCTGGTATTTTACGTGAATGGAACCGCAGCAAAGTAAAGACAGATGCAGCCAGGATTTCGGACTCTCGCTTCAGCTTGCACTGAACATTTTATTAGGCCTATATTAATTCGATACACTCTTATTTGCAAACTCTGTGGCTCCAAGTACTGAGAAACGGGCTCCTTTAAATATCACACAGCAACCTTTTAAGGATGGCAGCAGGTGCGTCTCAAGTGCAGCCAAGCTTGAGAAACTCTGATCTCTCGGCCCCTGGGAAGGATTGCTGGCAAATGACAGCTAGTGTTCCCTGGGCTCACCAGGCAGCACCGAGTGGGTCAAGGGAGGTTTGTAAGAGTCTGTGCCCACTCCTCTTCACAAGCAGAGAGAAGTACTCGCCTCTCTCAGACTGACTCAGTTTCTTGATCTATAAAATGAGACAGGGTCCCTCCACATAGGGGCTTGTGAGGAGGCTCAGTGAGGTGCAGGGATCTAAAGTGAGGCGGAGAAGGTTGTGGGCTAGAGGCTCCTTTCTATAGCATCCCTAGAGCCAGATACAAGGCTGCAGCCCCTGCAAAAGCTCTCCCTTCCTTCTGATGCTAAGTGGGGCTGGCACTGTGCACAGGGCGCCCCGCCCATTAGGTCTCTTCTTCCAGAACTTCCTAGTTAGAGCTGGCCAAGCTCCTTCCACCTCTCCTGCTGACCACCTTTTGGCCATTTCAACTGCTCATTAGCACTTCCTTCAGAAAGTGGCTTGGGAGAGGCAAGACACAAAAGTAAAACTCAATCATCTTCTTGATAATCAGCACCTCTTATTTTAGAAAGCCTCGATGGAGGGGGATGTTAATCCTGTCTGGAGCCTCCAGTCCTATCCTGACCAGGGGCCTTCCAGCAAACACTGACAGCAATCATCAGAACACCCACTGGGCCATGGAGCACTTTTTATCTATGGACTTCCTTGAACCTCCTCACAAGCCCCTGAGGTCTCTAAGATTCCTTTCTCGTGTTATAGATCTAGAAACTGAGACCAAGAGAAGCATGCAACTTTGGCCCAATGTGCATGTGAACCGGAATAGAAGTCTGGGTTCAGGTGTCTTGCTTCACCCCTCTGCTTTGCTGCTATTTTCAGTCTCAAGTGACTCCAACCTAATGATGCCTGGATGGATGGTATCACGGAGCAGAAAAGATGGAGATAGTATGTGTGTTGCAGGCGCACTAAAGATCAGGGCCAGGCTCAAGTCACTTTGGGGAAAACCAGAGATGTGCCTGGACTAGGGGAGGTTTTGGCAGATGGAGACTAGAGGAGATCCCAGATGGGATGGAAAAGCCTGGGCAGATAGGAAAGGAAGTCAGGAAAAAAGCTATGCAGAAAAAGAAATGAGGGTAGAGCAGGGCCAGCCATGGGCAGCCTGTGAGCACTAGTGCCAAGCTAGTAATCCATGCGTGCTCTGGACCACTTGTCTCCAGACTCTAGGCCACTTGTCTCCAGAGCAAGAAGTTTGGTGACACATAGCAGTGCTGTGTTCAACTGGGAAGAACAAACTAACAAATCATCCCTCATACCTCCCACCCCCCCATCAATGAGAACGAAGTTAACAATCTGTGGAAAAAGAATGTAGTGAAAAGCAAAGAGGTAAAACAAGCAATGTTGCCAAGCTGCTGTTCACTTTCTATGGCATCTAGGAGAGTAGAGGCTCAGAGCGACCTGATCAGCCTTCTGCAGTATCTTAAGGTGATCTTCTTTCCCCCCTCCCCTCCTCTCCCCTCCTCTTCCCTCCTTTGTTCTTTTCCCTTGAGCAGAATTCTTAGGTGTTTAAATAACTATATTCTCAGGAAACGGTATCAACCAAGGCATTAAAAAAATATATGGTAACCCCCCCACACACACGCAGTTTGGTTTTGGCTAATTTCTATGGCTCTAAGATTTCACTAGCTGCCTGGTGGAATGATGAAAACCCTGGCAACCATCCTAACTCAGCAGTGGGCTTCCTGATAAGCAGTTTCCAGCAAGCTGCTTCCCATGGTGGCTGAAACCTCTCCTTGAAGTCCCTGGGGCACACACTGCTATTAAAATGAGGAGGCTGACTCACGGATGAGTGCAGGTGCTAACATCATTTTCCTTGCAAATATTTCCCCAGTCTAACTGTAAGAACAACTGCATACCCTGAGAAGAGTCCTTGAGCCCCTGTGGAGCAGAGGTAACAGTGAGGTAGGAAATGAAAGACCAAGGGCATACTCCTGCACACAGCAGGACCAATCCTAGGTCTGACCTGAAGAAGTACAAAGTATCATATAAAAATGAAAGCTCTAAAGCTAAACTCATCTGCGGTCGTCCTCAGGGAGAAATAATAACAAATGCTTCACATCAACGGTATCTTCTAAGTTAATCTCTCCGGTGGTGGCTTTCTTAGTGTAGTATAACTTGCTATTATTTATTGCCTTTGATAAATTAGGACTCTTCCCCTCCCCATACTCTTTAGTGCCTCAAAGTAGGCTGATCACAGCTTTCCCGACTGTAAATTACTTTAGCAAGTACTTGGGACCCAAGCCTAGAGGGCCGTATTTTACTTTTTCTTCACTCTGGTGCTTATGGGCACATAACACTTGGGGAGAAAGCAAGCTCCACCACACCCTGGCTAAAGACAAGTCATAGTAAGAACTCCTGGAGCATTCATTATGTGGCAGACACTGTGCTGTGCAATGCATACATCCTTCCAGCTGTCTGTCTGATGGGTCACATCTTGCCATCACCTCTGCTCTGTTTCTCCCATTTAGTAGAATATGGACTACAGGTCTGTCACATATAGCTCTTATTATGTTGGGATATGTTCTTTCTATTCAAAGTTTCTCTAAAACTTTTATCGTGAGGGGATGTTGGATTTCATCAATGCTTTTTCCATGTCTTTTTCCATGTCTGTGGAGGTGACGGTGACACCCCTGTCCTTGAGTACATTTATACAGCTGATAGAGTTTAGAAATGGTACAGTCTAGAGGGCCTTGAATGGATTCATTTTCTTTGCCAATGAACTAATTAAAAAGCAGAAGACACCCGAAGGAAGAAGTTGGCCGTCTTGAAAATTGGATACCTTTATAACCTTGCCCAGGCCCTTCTTCCTATCCAGCTGTCTACCTGGGAGTCTCTCTGATACCTAGCCCAATGGTTCTCAACCTTCCTAATGCTGTGATCCTTTAATATAGTTCCCCATGTTGTGATTCCCAGCCATAAAATTATTTCACTGCTACTTCATAACTGTAATTTTGCTACTGTTATAAATCATAATGTAAATATCTTTGCTTTCCATTAGTCTTAGATGATCCCTGTGAAAGAGTCATTTGATTCCCACAAAGGGGTCATGACCCACAGGTTGAGAATGGCTGGCCTCGTCTCTCATAACCATTCATATATATTAACTTCAGAAGACAAGATGAAACAAAGCCTCGTTGTCCAGTCACTGTGGGAGTCTGTGCTTGAGGTGGGTCAGCACAGCAGCATACCAGGCAGAGTGCACCTGCCAGCATTCAGACACAGTCACACTGACAGCGGGAACACTTACCAAATACTCATTCCAGCTCAGAGAACATGCTAGCAGCCTTGTCCAGCAGCCTTATTTCTATCTAAAGGGCTACTTGCAAACACTGGAGTAAGGCTTCCTTAGAGCTGGTAAACCTCACACATCCAGGGTTAAGCTGCCTCATCACAAACAGTTCTCTTTCCACCTGACCACTTCTTCTCTAGAGCCACTAACCCATGGCTACTTTAACTCTGGCTCTTTTCCCTGGGGAGACAAAAATGAATGAATGAAGGAAGGAAGGAAGGAAGGGGAGAGTGCCAGAAAATTACTAATAAAAATTGGAGATACTCTATGCATTATATGAGGTACTTGTGAGACTTCAATGACAAGACCATTGTCCCTGCCCTATTGGAGCTCATAACTGCTCAGGGAGTTGGCATGCTGCTCTGCCTCCTGACAGCCTGTGGTGAAGATGCAGGTGCTGCCATGTGTTGAGACTCCTGAGAAGGTAGGTTACAGCTTTCTTGGAAGTACTCACCTAGAGGACTCATCCCAGGAAATCAGGGGTGGGGCAGGGTTACCTGTAAAAAATGCAGGAATAGAATAAAAAATAGGAATCCTACAGCAAGCAGGAAGGATATGAGAGAGATGAACAACAGAAACCCTCTCCATTAAGAAGAGGTGTTGTTGGGGGAGGATCACCATAGGAACTGCAAAGCTTCAACCCAGCCCAGGGCCTCATGCACGTTCTCCTGAGGGTCAGAGCATTCTCATGATCCATTTTTCCTGGGGTGGGTGCCAATGGTTACTGTATGTCAAGCCAATGTTGCTATTGATAGAACTGTCTCTACCAGTCTTCAAGGATGGGCAGCCAGTGAGGCCTTCTCTTCCTCCATGGTCTAATGAAGCCCACCTGGAGAAGCAGAAGGCAGTTTCCCTTTACATCCCGTTCATCTGAGTTACCTGGACAGGGCATGGAGTCCTGCTCCTGCGGCTGTGGAATTGTCCCCAGCCTGTCTTCTAACACATTCCAGACCTGTGCTATTTTCTCCAGTGTGGAATGTATCCAAGGTGACATTTACATAGTGAGCTGATTGGATCTCTCTTCCAGGAACAAGGAATGGCTGAGACCTTGCCTAAACACAGCAGGACACAAAAGCCAACGGTTATTATTCTAAGTGAATAAGTTCGCAACTTTAGTGATTAGGGTACTTAAAAGCATTTCACATCGGCAGGACAATACGCTCCAGGACAAAGCTATCAGGATTGCACTTCACTGTACTATGGGTCAGTTCATGTAGAGATCAGCTTGGCTATAGTCATCCTCTGCCTCTGTTGAGCTCCTGTATTTGGGATCTACCCAGTGGTCAGAACAAGCAAAAGGTTTTTTTTTGTTTTTTTTTTTGTTTTTTTTTTTTTTAATTTTAAAACTCAAAGGGAAATTTTTCTTCCCCTCGTTACCAATGGGAAGATTACCAATTACTCCAAAAATTGAGAATAAAAGTGGTTGTGTGTGGTGGCACATATCTGTAATCTCAGCACACAGAAGGTAGAGGCAGGAAGATTTTCAAATTCAAGGCTCGTCTGTGTTGAACTAGCCTACCTCCACTTTAGGCCTGGAAGCCATCTTATCCACCTGTAGCCTTAACTACAAATGGTTCTGCACTGCCTGTTCCAGGAAACAGCAACCATGCCTCTTTTTCAAAGTCATAACCATCTTGCAACCCTACCTTTTTGTTTGAAAAGTTTGTTATGACCACCTTGTTATGACTACCTGTTGTTACAACTACCTTTTTATGACCACCTTGCAATCATGCCTTTCTTACAGGAGATCATTATGACTAACTTGTTATCCTATGCTCCGTTCCTGTAAACCCACCTCCTCTGCGCACCAAATCCACCATTTGGAACTGACCTGTCCCTGAGCTATAAAAACCTTGCCTTCCTCACTCTAATGCTGATCTCTTGATCCCCACATTTAGGGAGATATAGCCTGTGTATATAAATCAATTTTAAAAAAGCTTGCTTTAATGAATTGCTTGCTTTAATGAATTTTGTCAGGATGATGTGGGTCAGTGGTCTTTCTCCTCGAATCTTTGGGATTAACACCTGGGCTACATAGCAGACCCTGCCTCAAAAACAAAGACAAATGAAAGGGTGGTGAGGTTAACAGTATGCTATGTTCTGGAAATACAGGTCTTGCCCCCTCAAGCAAGACACTGACACGGGACAGAGGCTTCAGAACCTGTGCTTAAATGGGTCAGCTTCCCTCTTCCAACAGCCCATGTTTCACTGAGCAGGCCTGGATGGCACACAGGAGAGGGCAGAGGTTTGTCTGCATACAGCACCACAGGCTCTCTAGCCTCCCGAGCACAGCATGACTCCAAGGACAAGCATTTGTGTATAAATATTTGTGTACTGGGTCTGCAGTCCATTTGGCTTTTCTATTGCAGTTCAGATTAATCCCCCTTTCCTTCTCAAACAATGAAAATTGTAGAAAACCCTTGTTTGTAACCAGGTAACCCTTGATATCCTCATTTTTCCCTTGCCCTTTAGAGAGCCAGGTGAGTCTTCTGTCATCATTTTGCTACTAGCTGGGGACAGGGGGCTTTACTTGATATACATAGTCTTTCCCCTGCCACAAGGTAATTATCTAAGATTTCCAGCTAAAATAAAATAAAATATAAAATAAATGGCATTCCTCCCAATCTGAAACTGGCATTGGTCATTAAGGTTGAAAAAGTGACTGGGGCTCACTGAATCCTATGCAAATCAGTCCTGATGAGCCCTTAACTAATCTGTTTACAAACCAGACCTGCTAGACAGGCCTCAGTGATTTTCTATCAAAGCAAAGCAGGGCCCTTTATGGGCATCTGGCTGTCCCTGAATGGGCAGTTTAAACATAGACTCTTTCTTCAAAGTAAGATCAAAGGCTTTATTACTCCTGAATGAGTGTGTTGTTCCACTCACTACCGGCTTGTTTGCAATTTGTGTTTATTAACAGCACTGTCTCAGGTTTACTTTGTGAATTACTAGTCTCTGAAAACAGTGTGGCAGTTTTATGGACCACAGTATGCATTTGTGAAGATTATGTAGCATATAACAAACAGAATGGCCCATCAGATAGGACATTAGGCAAAGAAAATTCTCTGCAAAGATGGCAATACCTGACCATGCAGAATTCACTTAGAAAAAAAATTTTTTTTTTAAATAAAGGAAACCATCTGGTACAACAGAGCTATCACGAGAGAAGAGCCGCAAACTGACGGGCTGGAGTTTGATAATGCTTTTGCTTGCCTTGGGAACAATCTTCTTTGAAGTTGTGATTTTGTTTCTCCCCGAGAGTCAGAATGTAAAGCTGCACTGTAGGAATGTCAAAGGGATGGTTCAAGAAGCAGAGATGGTACTTTCAGGCAGAGACCAGTCTGAGGGCCAGACGAGACACAATTCTATCTCTGGACTACTGGGACTCCACAGGTCCATCTTTCATGGTCTTTTGGCAACAGTTTTCTTCTGTGAACACACAAGCTTCCACCTCCTACCACCCCAGCACTGAGATTATTAGAACCATGTCCTTCATACACACCCTCCAATTCATCTTAGGAGGATGAAGCTGCCAAGAAAATTGCATCTTTTAAGATTTGTGGTGACACAGGTATACAAGCTTCAGGGTGTCACTGACTTATATAAGGAAATGGATGAAACTGCTGTGAGCAGATGCAATGCAGGGGGCCCAGCCTCCGAAGGGGCAGCTTTTAATGTCACTAGATGGAAATGGGACAGCCAGGGAAGGCCATGATCAGGGATCACACCACTGTTCAGAAACTATCAGTTTTTAATGGTTCCTTTTTTGACAGGAAAGCAAGCACAAATTCATGAGGATAAAGACACATTTATCAGAACCCATGGACAGATTTGCACCAATCCAAATTGAACTGGGCTGAAAGCAGCATACCCCCCAACAGGGAAAGCAAACCCAAGCCCACCGTAAACCATCTCTGTAAGAGTTTCTTCCTGCTATCACCTTCTAAACGTCCTTGATGGCCCAGTTCTGTCACTGTGTGTTGGGGGAAAAAAGTCAGACTGAGTTTAAATTAAACCCAAGCTTGAAAGGAGAGAGAGAGAGAGAGAGAGAGAGAGAGAGAGAGAGAGAGAGAGAGAGAGAGAGAGAGAGAACACATTTCTGCCTCCTCCAAACAGGATTTGAAACTGCTCCTGAAGTAGAAGAGATCAGACATTCAGATCCCAAGTTACAAACAGCAACCATCAACCTGGAGAAGGGATGACTCTTAGAAACCACTAGAGGGAAATGGCTGGGACAGTCATACCTGGAATGTCATGCCTCCCTCCCATTATTCCATTATAGTTGCCACTCTCTTGTTTACCTTCACTGTTTTCATGTTTATGTCTAAAACATGGACTTTTCACCTCCGAGACTGGTCAACTCTTGGTAAAAATAAAAGCCAGAATAAATGAGTTAGGAGTTAACCTAGCAGAACGTGCTTTCATTAGCACAAATAAGCCATTGGGTCTCCCTGGTCTTCTTGGCTCATTAAAGGAACTAAACTAAACCAAGCAAGGAGAATGAATCATGTTTGGCACTTATAGAGAGCAGGCCTCGGGTCAGGGTTAGGGTCATTAGGGGGAGACAGAGACAGGGAGCCGCAAGATGAAAGGTACATTTGCTCATAGCATCTCTGAGATTGGAACTCTAAGGGGAAATCTCTGGATAGTCAAATAGTCTAAAATTACCCAAGAATGCTTCAAATTCTATCCATCAATGGGATGCACTGAACTTTGAGAGGCACAAGACAAGTGTTAGAGAGCAGTGGGCTTGTATCCTCTGGGGCAGGGATGGGGCAGTGAGTGAGCTTATATACTCTGCTCTCTGCTGGGGCAGGGATGGGGGCTGAAGGCACCACAGGGATGGGCATTAACTGTTTCAGGGCATAAGGCTGCCACTAACAAAGTTAGTAGGTATCTTTCAACCTCCACCCCCTCAAACCCAGATTGTTCATATTTTACAAGGAGGATGAGCAACAATTATGTCCAATTTCATCTGGCTAAAGGGAGGCTACTGAAGGTTTTTTTTTTTTTTAATTTCCTGATTTGACAATTTTAATTTGAAGTTTTCTGCTCTAAAATACTGTTTCCTACTGAAACAATATTTGTTCTAATCTCCAACAACCCAAATGCTAAAGTCTTTTAGGCATTTATCATTTTTAATAACCATGGCAAATGCCAAATTTTGTCCTTTTGAAGATAAAATGCTATACTCAAAAAGTCACAGGATTTGCATATGTAGCCAAGGCTGAGAAACAGGCCCCAAAGCTGCCCTTTGGTTTTATGAGCCTGGCTGTGAGGAAGGTTTCCACAGCCTAGCCTCTGCCAATGTCATTACTCTACAGAGTGCAGCTCGGAGTTAAGCTCGCATGTCAGGTCTATTCAAGTGGCTCATTCTAGATGAGCTCTCCTGCTATCTCTGTACCAGGCGTGACAGAGTATCATTAATAAAAATGTATTGATCTGTGAATCTATTCCTGGCTATAAAAAAACTTCTAATAAATGAGAAGGCTATATGAGCAATAAATAATATGTAACAGGAGAGAGTCCAAAAACTGTCAAGAAAACATGCCTCATGTTTTCTTAAATTCTTAAGTAAGAGGAATCAAGAGTTTTAGAGCTAAAACAAACCTCAGTGAGCAGTGCAGTAGTTCTCTGGAAAAAGAGAGAGACAGATCCCACTACTACACAGCTCAACAGGGACCTGGGACCAGGCAGGAGGACTCTGGTCCTCTGGTAAAGGTTCTTGTATCCAAGGCATTCTAAACCCTCCCCCCAGATGCTACAAAGTGCTTCTGTTTTGCTATACTTTCCTATGAATGTCTTGAAAGACTGTAATTTCAGTTTGAAGAGGTCTCTCTCCCTTTTAGGTATTCCTGAATTATTAAATGATGAATATAATTACAGAGTAAAAGGTCATCTTCAATCTATCTGCTGCCAACAAAAGACAATCCCAGTACGACGGACAAGCTAGTTTATGAGTCTGACACTTTGCATGGAATGTTACAAATCCCTATGTTGTCCTTAAGCTCCTTCTCCAATTGAACTGAAAGATGCCTAAAAACCCTACTCAGGTTGATGACTCCCCACCCGTGGGCTAGCCATTGGAGAAGGCTCCAGGGTGCAGTTTCTGCAGCTGAGGCTAGCAGTAACTGTGGCTGTTTTCCTGAACACAGGCAGCCTCTGACAGTAGCCCGCGTCAAATTTATAGGCATGGATAAGGCTGCCGGATTCACCTCTCCTTGCAGTGTGGACTGATCCTACATACTTCTGACTGCTTAGAAAGCAAGTCAAGGCATCAGCCTATGCAGTGAGAACAGCCAAGGAGGAGGCCTGTCTGCAGTGTGTTCATTGCCATCTATGTTGGCTTATATGATATGGTAGGACAGAGATCCTAAGACACAACCCTTTAGAGTCCCTTAGTGAGTAATCCATGCTAGCCTGAGGTTACCTGCCTTACTGTACATGCAAATCAATGACTGCACACCTTTCACTGTAAAAACTTAATTCAGTTTTTACAAAGGTCAAAGTTTACAAAAAACTTTGTGAAAGCTCTGAATTCTGGGATTTGGGGGTGGGGGAGTTGTATGTAATGAACTGTATGTAATCTTTAATAAAAATAAACTTGGCACTAAGCAAAAGTCTTTAAGAAAAACAGTTTGTGCAGTTAGTGGTTTCCTTAACACAAACGCAATGCCCATAGTTTCTACTCATTCATATTCCAACACTCACCTAAGCTCTGCATTGACGCTCACGGATGCTCAAAGCTGAGAGGACAGGCTGTTCCTTCAGGGAGTTTCCATCGCAGTATGAAAGGCAACCAAGGAAGCAAACAGACTGTAACAGGTAGCGCCCCTGACACAGCCGGTAACAAGAAGCTATGCTAGGGAAATGATGACCCGAAGTAGCTATGGCCGATCAGCCAGGAGGGGAGCAAGGGGCATTGGGGAGGTGAAGTGGGGTTGGGGATGGCATTTGGAAAGGCGTTAATTACTAACTAAAGTGTGAGACGCATGGAAGATTTGGGAAATGCCAGGCACTACGGCAAGGCAAGCAGTGCTACCGGAGGAAACCGGAAGCCAGAGGGAGGAAATCGGAAGCCAAAGAGCACCAGGGACTGGGACTCTACAGGAGCACTGCCCGTAGCATCCCACTTGACTTGGACTAGACTTTCATCTCTCTTGAAGTAGTGAGAAGAAGGAACTGAGGAAGAACCAGACCAGTGGCCAAGAAGCAGCTTGAATTCTAGAGGCAGATTAGTGGCCGCCAGTGGCTTCAGGGAAAGAGACCACTGGAGCCATGGGACTTTAGCAGAGGGTGGCAGTGTTCTAAACCAGGACTGTGGCGGTGGCTGTGTAAGCCTGACTTTACTAAAAGGCACTTTCAGAAAAAGCGTGCAAAAGGATAGCTTTTTATTTTATAAAACTTCTACAGCAGTAAAAGAGGTGTTTTTTTGTTTTTTTTTTTTTTTAAAAAACAAAGCAATTATGAAGACACTGGGGTGTGCAAAGAGTCTTCGACTGGCAGCTGGGATTTAGAATCAGCCTTAGGATTCATAGGAGTGAGGAATTCTGAGATCTGGATGGAATGAGAACCAGAAGAACCAAGTCTGTTAGGAAAGGTGGGGACCTCTATCTAGGCTTTGGTATGTGACCTAAGACCTTGTGGCCCCTAGAGCAGAGTTCTCTGAAGTCTGCATTGTGTGTATCTTGGGTACTGTCCTGTATTGCAGGATGCTTAGCAGCTTCTTTGGGCTCTGTCCACTAAATTCTAGGAGTGTGACAACCAAAAGCATTTCCAGATATTACCTTATGTCCTACTGGGGATAGGGGAGGGTTGTTCCACTTGAGAACCAATTATCAAATGCATACACTTATATACACAGTACTGTCTTAGTTCCCACCTCCTCAATTCTAGGCAACCACTAATCTACCACAAATCTTTATGGACTTGCTTCTCTGACACTTCATATTTGTGGAATAACACAGACTGTGGCTGTTTCTTCTGGCTGGCCCACTGTCAAGGCTTGCTGTGCGGTGGCACGTTTCAGCACTCTGCTCCTTCCCACTGGAGCAAATAATCTCTCGTGTGCTTAGACCAGTGTGCCCACTCAGCTCACTTCCACGATTCCTAAAAACGCCACTAATGACCTCTAATGTGCTAAATCTACGTGATTAATTTCCAGCTCCTATACACCACTGTCAGCAGCTTTTTAAACTGTTACCTCAAAAACAATTTTCACGCAACCCCCAGGCCTTACTCACCAATGGAGGGGTTTCTACCGCTTTGCTACTGTAGATGCTCCATTCAGGAACAGAACAGTGCTGAGAAACTCTGGAGAACTGCTCTGTAAAGTGCTGGTTCCACCCGACACTCCCAGCTGCAGGGTTTGAGTTTCATCCTTACCAAAGGCTCACCTTCACTTGTGCCACTGTCCTTAATTCAACATCGTCTACCTTCAATTAAGCGTTTTGTATTCGGCTACACCAGGTGTGACAGCTTCCGAGTTGCCCAAGGTTACACTAGATGAAGCCCATCCTGCATTATTAACATTTATCATTCATGTTAAAAACCACATTACTAAAATTCCACTCCATGTCCCATGGACGCCACTGGTAGACTGTCCTCCCAACTGCTCCAGTCACTTTGCAATGTCTTCTTTCCGATCACCTCTTTCTCCTACTCCATCCACATCTGCAAGGATGTGTGTGTGTGTGTGTGTGTGTGTGTGTGTGTGTGTGTATTAGAAATATATCTAGTCTTTCCTATCTCGACACTGAGTAAACTTTCTACTCCACATTCCCTGCCAGGTCCATCCTGCCTCTTCTGCAGCAAACCACAGAAGGGTTGAGAAATGAAGAATGTGCTCCACACTGAGGCAAGTTACCTTCGATAGTGAATCCTATAGCACTTACCACCTAACATTCAGGCACACAGCCATGGAGTCTTCAGGACAGCAGACTGACAATGGCCAACTCTAAGCTCTGTACCCTTTGACCTCCCCTCCTTTGTTCTTTTCACCTTTCCCCAATTTGCTTGTTAAAAAAAAAAAAACCTTAAGAGACAAAACAAAAAGCTCCAAAAAAAATGTTATCAGGATAGAAATTTATTTAAATCCAAAATAATATGACTATAGTTAGAATAATATAATAATTATCTAAGGGAAATACCATCATTGGCTCAGAAACAGTCTAAAGGTGTCATTTTTCTGGAGTCAAAAACATGTAGTAAGAATGTACAGGAAGCAAAAATACTGAAGCAAGCCGGCTGAGCGTGGAAGCTGTAACAGGAGGGTACGCTAAGATACTGTAACAATCCAAACATGAAGACAAGTGTCAACAAGTTGTCGTACCTATCAAGCCCTGGACAGTAAGCCCTGGACAGAATGAAGCACATCGTTAACAGGACAAATTTCCCTCTAATTTGTCTTTGCAACCGATTTCTCTCCTTTTTACCATGGGTTCCATCATGTTCACAAAACATTTGGTTTTATTTGCAAAGTGGAGTAAATAAAATATCCTCATCAGAGTACTCAATTTTGCTGAAGGTGCTCAAGGTTCAAACTTTAAAAAGGTCAACTGGGCTAGTTAGTGAAAACCATTAGGTGTGCTTGCTAAACAGATGAAAGCAGCAGTATTTAAAATGGATAGAAATTCCCAGGGATTGCTGTGATGTAGACAATCAAAAGCAGATAGACGACCTTTGATTAAACCCATTACTTCTAGAGTGAGCTAGAGGAAGCTCAGGACAGAGTTTGGTTCCCAACAGTGTCCATGTCCACAGGGCACAGTCAGAAGGGCTCCTCCTCCCGTAGGTACTGGAACACAGATGAGAAGTCTTTTTTTGAGTAGCCCTTTGAACACATCATCCTGTATATCTGATGGGCCAGGCTTCCTAGGAGAATTGGAGTCTTGGTGCTAGTGGCAGAATCTTGAGCCAATCCCAGATCCTAAACCAAAGGCAGAAGGAAGCACATTGAGACTTGTGGAACTGGGCTAGACTAAAGGGAGAAATGGGTAGGGGAGAAAAATAGAATCTGAAAGAAAAAATAAGACTCTTTTACACACTGTGTGCGTGCATGTTTTCTGTCCTTTGATGCTGAGGATCAAACCAAGTACTTTGTACAACAGTAGGCAAGCACACTCACACTGAGCCATATGCTCACTGCATGCCCGTGCAAGCATGTTCCCACTGAGCCACACACTCACACTGAGCTGTACTTTTACCTTCAAATAGCTGAAAAAATACTATAAACAGAATTCTTGATTTCTCAATGTCCAAACTCCTGTTTCTCCAGGAGACATATTTATTTTGTTTTTAGATAGGATGACTGTGCAGGCAGAATTACATGTCTTTCAAGCCAAGTGTGGTGGCACATGCCTTTAATCCCAGCATTTAGGAGACAGAGGCAGGAGGATCTCTGAGTTCAAGGGCAGCCTGGTCTATAGAGCGAGTTCTAGGATAGCCAGGGCTACACTGAGAAACCCTGCCTCAAGACAAACAAACAAACAAAACAAAACACCCCCCCCCACACACACACAAAATCAACCAACCAAACAAAAAGAGAAATGTTTTCAAACCTGTGGAAATCTGTATGACTGGCATAAAAACATGGAGACAGTCCCAAATAGTACTCTACATAATATACACAATGATAAATACGACAGCTGTAGCCTGCAGAGACTCAGTCTACTGAAGGAAGACATTCTCAAGAGGGCTAGTATAATTTGGCAGCAAGAGTACCAGTATGGGAGCCCAGGAGGCATAATCAGGGTGTTGGGTAAAGCCTTCTGGTCAAAAAGATGGCTGAGCACAGAGCTAAAAGATGATGTGTTCGTTACACAAAAGCACTGGGGATGGGGGAATAGCAGGAAGGAAGAACAATCCTGATGGAGGGAACCATAAGTGGAAAGGTATGGGAGTAAGGGAGAAAGGCAGTGAATTCAGCATGGCTGAAGCAGAGAGGAGCAGAAAAGGTAAGGGAAGCAAAGGTCAAATTATCAAGGCCTTGTTAGACAAACTGCAGAGATAGACATTAACCTACAAGTAACTGTGAGGTACCAGAAATGACATTCGAGGTTTACATTGTAGCCTATTCTCATTATCATGTAAAAAGCAACCCAGTGCCATCAGAAGGATCAGCTGGGGAAGTCTTGTGGTGTATGGAAATGAGGCGCTGCCACAGGATTGGTGGAAGAAGAGGAGACATTTGAATGAATTCAAAACATGGAAAATAGAGGGGACAAATGTCCCTGGGAATTCAGCATCTGGGCGAATGTGTTACTACATTTGTTATGGGCAGAGGGTGGGGAGCTCGAGGAGACCTAAAGATCTGTTGGCCTAAGTATGTTCTAGAGTAGAGATGGCAAATGAAATGAGGGCAGTGATTTGCCTTTTATTTTTTTTTATTTTTATTTTTTGTTTTTTCCAAGACAGAGTTTCTCTGTATAGCCCTGGCTGTCCTGGAACTCACTCTGTAGACCAGGCTGGCCTTGAACTCAGAAATCTGTCTGCCTCTGCCTCCCAAGTGCTGGGATCCAATTTAAATGATTAATTTACACACAAATCCCTTTGCACACTTAAACAGGCAGATATATTTGAAACCCAGGTATACTTAACACAAGAGCATTAACAACTTGGAAATCCCACTGCTCCCATTCTAAGGAGTTGTAAGTTAATTTAAGTGTATGAAGAACAAAATTTTATTAGCTTATACTATAAATAAACCCAAGCCTCAGAGAAAACTCTTGACACATCCTTACCCAGAAATAAAATGATCAAGATAAATTTTTTTTTTTATCAAAGCCAAATTTACACTAATTTTTAGTGGAAAATTGATGCACTGCTGTAAAAATTTTGCTTTCTAGGATAGAAGCAAGCTGAAAGTGTGTGTGTATGTGTATGTGTAAGGGGGGAGATTAGATTATTACATATTTCTTCTCTCCCTCCCAGCTAATCTCTGCATTTACCATACCTTAGCCATGAGTGTTGTTCCAAATCCACCTTGGTAGTTATTAGATGAGGGGACTCCATGCATAACCCCAGGTACAGGGTTGTAAGTGTCGCTGGACCAGCAGCGTCCGGAGCTCATATTCAGGATTTTAGCCAATAGTTTTGGGTCAAGGCCTGACCTGTCAAAGGTCAAAGAAAAATATTAAATGTCAGAATGTATAGGTCAAGTGTGATTCATTAACATGTGAAGAGATTCCACCTCTTTGTTCCTTCACTATAAATCTAAAATCTACACAGAACTGGAAGGCAGAAGAGTCACTAGTCTGAGACCAGCTTGGGACAGAGAGGGTCAGACCAACCTGGGCTACAGCATAGGAGCCCACCTCAAAAATCTAAAATAAAGGCCTGGAGTGGAGGTACCTGCCTTTAACCCCAGCACTCCGGAGGGAGGCAGATCTCTGAATTCAAGGCCAGTGTGGTCTACACAGTAAGTGCCAAGACAGCCAAGATTACAAAGAGATATCCTGTCTCAACCCCTCCAGAGAAATCAACACACCAAAACAACAATAAAAAAACAACAACCCACAAACAAACAAACAAATCCATAACATCAAATCCAAGTGAAAAAATCCAATCTTCAATTATGTAGTATTAAGAGCTGCTGATCAGCAGAGGTATCCCTGAGAAAACCTGCACTGTCCACTTTAGAGGAGAAAACACACAGCCTCATCATGGTGCACATGGCTTCTCACAGTCAAGGGGTCCGTTGTCTCTCAGATATTACTGCTTTGTCATTTATGAACTTTAAACCAACCTGATAATCTAAATTCTACACTCACATACAAATGATCTATTTCAGAAAGAAATATGACAACTCTGAAAAGTCAGGGGAGTCTGGTGGAAGCACGTAAATGTATGTTTTTTCCTTTAGTTTTTATGAGAGTAAATGCAAGAGCTGAACGATGAGCTGTAAAATCTGCTTAGGAGAAGTTATCATTACAAAGAACGGTCTTTCCTGCACACACTCTTCCTTATTTATTAAGCCTTCATTAGATAATCTTGCTTATGAAGCAAGTCTGCCCAGAGTGGTGACATATGCTATCTATTCAGAGACATGCGCTGTAGTTCTGGGTCACCTGCTGATAAGGTTACTGATCCTGATAAAACAAAGCTTGCCCGAGCGGAAACATCATTTGTTCTCTCATGGGGCTGACGGCATAAACGGCTGCTCAAGGCAGCCCTAGGAACAGCAGCAAAAAGCTCATCAGCTTGAGTCGAAGGCTCTTAACATAGTTTGGGAAGCTCAGTTTTATTAAGTATCACTGAATCGTTTCAAATAAAATCATATCCAGCAATTTATTGGTTTCTTTTATGCAAAGGACCATTATAAAACAACTGTCATAAAAGCTTTCTACTTTGTCTTAAGATCAATCTCTTCTAGAAAAAAAAAGAAAGATTGAAAAGAGACACTTAGATAAATGTTAAACAAACCACACCTCAGCATTTATTACTGTATAGTCTACTCACTGCAAAATCTCAACATCCAAACAGCGAAGTGTTTTTCTGATGCTAAAGGAGGGAAGAGAGTTGACAGCCAAGATGTGCATGGAACCAGTGTAACACAACAGGATGTAACCAGGCTTCTGAGATGGTAGTAATAAACTGCACACTACATACTATACAGCTGAGTTTGTATGGTGGCTCATGTTATGAGGATGGGTCTTTTATTAAAGATTCTACCAAACATAAAGATTCCATCTAAATCAGCTCTCACACATTCTCTACAGTAGTAGACAGAAGCCCAACCATTTGGGTCTTTTTGAAATATCTGAGTTTGGCAGAGCACTAGAGTATGCCTAATCTTAGCAAGTGGGAGGCAGAAGCAGGAAGATGAGGAGTTCTAGGCCAACTTGAGCTCCATAGCAAGTTCCAGGCCAATCTCAGCTATATTAGTTAGACACTCTTTTAAAAAGCCTACGGGGGGTGGGGGTGGGCGGTGGGGAGAAAAAGATCTACATTTGCTGTGTGTGTGTAGTTGCAACAGACACTTTGTCTCTCGGTGTCAATAAAATCAAGCTCTCAGTATGACAGTGAGACACACGACTTGGGAAAAGATAAAGATATTGTTCTTAAACATGCATCCATAAAGAGCACATTTTTAAAGGCATCAAACATTTTAGGAGTGTCCTACCATCTTAGATTCAAAGATGTCATCACATTTAAAGCAGCGGTCTTACTCCTCTCTTAAAAACCTTCCAGGTTCTGCTGGCTAGTACTTCACAAGAATCTTCAGGGTAAAGGAGCTTCACACTGTAGCACTTGCCGGAATGGCGAGTTAAGCCTATATCCCTAACTTTCTAACCCCTTCTGCTCTCCCTGAGGAGAACAACCCAGGGAAGACCCTGGCATGGACAGAAGCCTGCTTTGCTGAACATGTCACTGTCTAGAGGCATCTGAAGGGCACATGCACACACAGGAAGTCAGGTGGTAGCTTTCTCTGCTCACTTGCCTGCCATTCAGATTCCCTTCAGGAGCCGCTGCTCCCTCCCTGCCCCCACTCTGCAGCATAGTGTATCATTAAAAAGAGCAAGTGAGGAGTGTTTTGCATTTCCTCCTTCTGAGGCTTCTTCAGCTGGCACATACAGAACTGACAGTTAGAATTAGACAGGATATTAAAATCAGTTACTGAAGTCCTCTGCCTTCCTCTGTGCCCAAGGCTTGTAATGGTCTGAACCAGCTAGAATACACAGTAATTGTCATTCAGAGAGTCTACCCTAGAACGTCATGCTTCACTGGAGAAGACTGAGTTTCCATTTGAAATCAACAAATTAATCCAAGACAGGTATCTGAAAGGGCAAGTTTAATAGGAAGCAGCTACTGGGCTCTCAACCATGATAAAATGTTATTGCTGCTTCCCTGTAAATTGGCTGGGAACATATGATACTTCTGCATAAGAGCCCCATTGCTGCTCAGGAGATATACAGCTCAAGCCATCAAAAGGATGACAGTCTGTCAGTCCCCATAATAACTTGCCACTGGACGTGGTTCGAGAGTGTGTGCATGCATGCTTGGGGCTTTACAATTGCTGGGATGTTCTCTGATATAAACAGAATGAATTCACTGCTCTGACTGCATATATAATGCAACTCAAATAAACGTCACTATGTCAAACCCACTCACCTCTAAAACACAAGAACATTAAATGTACTTTTGGGAGATGTAAAAAACAATGCATCATAAATTGTTAAAAAAAAAAAAAAAACCCAAAAAGTATAAAAACCCTTTGTTTTCACCATAACCAAAATTTTAGGAGCCAAAAGTTTGTTCACTCTCTTTTACGTATCTCTGCTGGTGTTTGGTAAGAACAACTGGATGTTGGTATAACCGACATAGAAAGAAAACATCTAAAGCTATGTCCATTTTAATTAGTCACTCCCTGATTCACTCATGCTTGATGAGACTGGCTGTGTCAGTTCCAGACAGGAACCAATGAGACAACAAAGAAGCCAAGCATGGGTTGTGCCTGCCTGCCTGGGGAAGTCCAGGGACCATGCTAACACAGTAGAAGTGCCATACCCTATCTTCTTACCCATCCCCTTCCCCCTCTCTTCTTCCTTTCGTCTATGTTCTTAAGAGTTGGCCATGCACAAAACAGGCAATAACTAAAACACATACACAGACACACACAGACACAGACAGACAGACATACAGACATACAAACAGACAGACAGACACACACACACACACACACACACACACACACACACACACACAGTCAGCTAGTGAGATAGGTTAATAAGGCAAAACTGTCCCAATAAAAGTCAATCCAAATCCTAAACACCTCACTACAGCCTCAGATATTATTAAGTACTATGTGCCAAGAACTACTTTTAAAAAGCAACAAGGGTTAACTCAACCATCACTATAACCCAGTGGGGGTTGATACTATTATCACTTTACAAATGAGAGCTGGATGCAAGTTAGACAGACTTTACCAGCCTGAGACTCACTGTGTGACTGTAGGTGGTGACATGACAGCCAGCAAATGTGTGGCATTTTATCAGTTAAGAAATCCTATCAGCATTTTGATTATCAGCATCCTATAATTTTTCTGTTGTCTCAGGTATAAAAATTAGAATTTTGCCAGGCAGTGGGAGCACACACTCTTGATCCTAGTGCTCAGGAGGCAGAGGCAGGGGTATCTCTGAGTTCAAGGTCAGCCTGGTCTTTGAGAAACCCTGCTCTAAAAACCAAGCAAACAGATGAACAAACAAACAAACAGACAAACAAATAAATGAGCTTTAACTCCTAGGTGCATTAACCAAGAAAGCAAAAATGAACTCCCAGGGAACACTCTTTGTCAAGAGTTTTCAACTCGGATAGAAGTAGCAGTGTTTGCAGTCACTTTTGGTGTAAGACAACATGGAGGCTACAGGAGGGGCCTGGGCTCGATTGACCATGTGATCATTTGTTATATCACCAGTGTTTCTGCTCCCCAAAAATGGAGCAAAATTAAAAATGAAACATCAAAATGTACATTGACAATGTTGTTTGTATGTGATCATGGACACACAACCTAGCCATGCAAGCAGGGTGCTTTCAAGGCTATGAAATGACTTCAGAGCCCTAACTAGGAATCCAATTAGGAAGGAAAAAGATCTAATAAAAAGGAATCTCAAAGTATATTATGTACCAATGTTTTTTGCACTTTTTTTTCTACAACATTTTAAAAATTTCACTAACATCCATAAAGACTCACTGTAAAAGAACAAGGGTCAATACAATTTTTAAACTGTATGATTTTTATTCTCCTATTAAAGAGAAACCATATTCTAGAAACAAAAAACAGCTTATGAGAATGAAATTAATCAGAAATGATCCCTTCACTGGAACAGGAGACTCAATTTGTAAACGTTGACATTAATCCTCTAGGAAATTCCACTTGTGGGTGGGCAGAATCTAAATGCCTCTGGATCACTTTATGCTGTGCTACTCGGTGGGAATTTACTACTTGGAGTTTATGCTTGCTGATGCCAGTTTTCTCTTTCACCTAGCAAAGCTCCATAAATCGTGGCCACTCTCTCCATTGTATTAGAGAACAACCCTGTCATTTTAAACCATGTCTGTAAACCATGACGGAAGGACAGCAGCAGACACATTCAGGTTTCAGAGCATCAAGACTCCTGTGAGGCAACGTGGGAAATTGCAAGTGATGAGAACAGCTTCGCTCCATGTGAGACATTAGAAGGCATATATCATCTTAATAGCCAAGGAAAACGAACAGGCTTCTGCTTTGCTTTTAAACTTTATAATGAACGTTTTATTTATACTTGTAGCTCTCTCTGCTCTCCATATACTATACCACACATATATTATACATATTATATGTATAAATATCTGTATACATTTAGAGTTTTAGAAAAACTAAAAATTTAAAAATTTCTTATTTTCAGGGTCTAGAGTGCTAGGTTTTGCTATATCATGGAACCAGAGAAAATCTTTCTATATTCAAATATTGTTTTTGCCTTAATGAGTCACAGCCAAAATAAGATAAACTATTTTTCTTCTATTAATGTCCTTGTGTGGATTTTATGCCACTTTTCATATTCTTCTTGAGAACCAATGCAGTAGCCAATGACTTTCAGCTCATTATACACTTTGTTCAGTTGATATTCCTATAAGCACTTACCCTAGATATAAGTTTCATTTTATTTTTAAAAATTACACTTATTTGTATGTGTGTGTGTGTGTGTGTGTGTGTGTGTGTGTGTGTGCGCACATGTGAGCGAGTGCCATGGCATGTGTGTGATCAGAGGATACCATGTGGGAATCAGTGCTTGCCTCCCTCTGTGTGGATCCCAGGGATCAATCAAACTTAAGTTTTCAGGCCTGGCAGGACATACTTCTATTCTTACCTGTTAAGCCATCTTCCTACCATCAAAGCCTCATCTTATCAATTTGTCTGGCCTGAAACTCACTATATAGACCAAGTTGGCCACAAATAAACAGAGAGATCTGCCTACCTCTGCCTCCCAAGGTCTGGGATTAAAGGTATGCACCACCACATCCAACCCAAAGCTTTGTTTTAGGAGAGCACAGGAAAATTATTCAAGAACTATCGGAAGACATGATTGTGCCAGTGCTGGGCTGGATGAGGAGTGAAGAACAAACTAATGAAGACAGGGCATGTTATGAATCTAGGTGTGAAACTATGTTCACACAGGCTCTTACTTTCATGATCTAGTCCCTTATTCCAGAAAAATAAGAATAAAATCATATGTATAAATTTAAATGGATATTAACTCTGTTGTAAGCAACAATTAACTATCTATGCCACTCAACTGCCAGAAAGTTTTGTTTTCCTCTTTCATGAAACTGGTCTACAGAACGATGTGCAAATACATCAAAAGGTTTTCATTACGACAATCCCCCATAGCCTGAAACTGGCCACAGCATAAATATGCCACTCTAAAGGGCTCCCACGAACAGCAGTTTTATTAAGGCTTTGTACAGACATGCTTCACCATCTTATAGACATTTGGTTCTAAAATGTAAATGGTTTGGGATATTGATAAACCAATTAGCGCTGATGCAAAGCAAATTCCTCTTTTATCTCAATTACAACATGACAACTTAATAGGTCAAGATAGTTTAACATCTGAGACGGGCAATTCAATAAAACAACAGCATCTTGATATGGTAATTAAGAGGAAATGTGAATCCATTACCATGTTTTAAAAAAATATCTCAAGCACTTTGGCTCTTTTTATTGCTTTTATCAAAAGCTGCAGTCCAAGACACTCTTCTACTTTGTGTTGTATCTGATAAGCAGCCCAGAATATTAAAAAAAAAAAAAAACTATGAATAAAGCAACTTGCACACACTGAGCAGTTTTCGAAAATAAAAATATGTATTTATTATATTCATAAAATGCAGAACATCAAAAATATTAATTAGGTGATTAATCATATGTAGCATTCCCAATCCAAAGGATTAAAGACTAAAATTAAGGATTAACCTTAAGCATTATAGAGAATGATCACTGGAAAGAAAAACAGAATTTTGGACTCACTTTAAGTAAACAATTAGTAAACACTGTATTTTTAAAAGATACATTCTAAAGTAGAATAACCAAGCAAGTTAAAACAAAAGTTATATACATGAATTATACCTTTAGGAATGGAAGCCTGGTTGTCCTGACAACAGACCACCAAGACCCTTGCTAGTACAGATTCTGTTTAAAGCAGGCACATGAAACTAGTCACATGGTAGCATAGCACTTGAATTCATAACTCATTTGAAGCATGTTTCATTTAAATCTGTCTCAACATTGCCAAAATAGGTTTGAATTTTACAGTTTTTCCACTTCAGTATAATAGAAGATATGGGGCTTCCATATAAAAAGTATAATATAACTTCAGTGCACAGTGTAATACATTTTACGGCTGTGGCAAAGAGTGTTGATGTTCCCTAGAGTCCTATTGCTTGTCCAATAAGCAAAGTCTATCACAATTCAATAATGAAGCACTTTCAACATGCTCCTGAACAAACTCATTTACTCTCATGAACATCATTATTTTAACATAAAAATTCAAATAGGGAAAACAATGAAAATTATTAGTATACAAAAATGTTCTTTTCAACAAACCTGATCCCAAGGTTCATAGCTTCAGCGGTTCCAATCATACTTATAGCTAACAGCATGTTGTTGCAGATCTTTGCAGACTGAAAACAGAGAGCATTAGTAAGGATCTTTATTTTCAAGTTATAACTTCTAAAAAAGCTTTTTTTTTTTACCTGATTCTACAGGGTTCTCAAATCAACCACCCAGCCAACCAACCAACCAATGTACAACCAACATTCAGTTGTGGATTCTCTCCAGGAGGTAAGGAAACGTGGTTCAGTGTATTTCCCTCTGAACCTAATACACTGTCCTCAGCAGAGCCTAGGGTTTTCTTTAGCTTGGTAATAAATGACTTTACTACTGTGGCCTCAACACTCTAAGGATGAATGATCCATATAGCATTGTTCTCTAAGGAATGGATTTACATTCTAATTTGCAAGTGGGAATGATATGCTATATGAAAGGGAACAGATGACCAAATGAGCAATAAATGGTAAAGTATGTGGTAGAGCAGACAGCAGGGTTCAGGAAGAATGGAGTGAATGTGAGCATGTGTTAGGAGTGGGGCAGGAAGAACTGAGTCAATCTCAGAGTTCAGTCCTAGTAATTTCATCACTAAAAACAGGGGCCCCAGAGAAGGTGGAACCAGAAATCATCTCTCTGAAGGTTAGGACATGATGTAAATAGGTAAGAAAAAAGATGGACATCAGAATAAATGGTAAGTATATAAGAGGATTAAATACAGAGAAGCATGGAATGAGCCTAGAAGTAAAAGAGCATTACTCATATCTGTTCTATGGAAATGTGGGCAAATTTGATAGTTAAAACTGTAAAGTGGGGGAGAAAAATTAAAATCGGACATGGTAGAAAACAGGGATCTACTGCCCTTCTGATCAGCACTATATATGAGATAACAGAAGATCAGACCCAGGTAACCGGTGGAATGATCAAGATGATCAACAGTGAGATTGCTGAAGTAAAACTCATACAGCTTTGAGAATGGTAAATTCAGCCCAATAAAGATACTTAATATGAAAGTCTATTGACTGGGCAAAAGCATTATCAGAAAGAATGAAATATGTGCATGCATGAGGAACTGGAGAGGGGCACTTAGTTCTATTAAGAGTTCAGTACTGAAAGCCATCTCATATTTTTAAAGGAAATGATTTGTTATTCAAAAAGATTAAAGTACACAGGTTACTTCTCACTGTATTAACATCTGTCCAGACCTAAGAACACTGAAAAGCCAACTTATCCCAATGTAACCTAGAATCCAAGCATGGAATCCTCAGCATGAGCCAAGTAAAGAGGGGCAAGCTTGTGGTCAGAAAAAAGAAAGGACATTTTATACTGAGTCATGTTATTGTGTGACAACTTTACCTGCCCAGTCCCAACAGCTCCACAGTATACCACATTGGAGCCCATGCATTTCAGCAACTCTTGGGCAGCAGCAAATTCATCTTCAACTCCTCCCACCATAAATGTAAGGTTTCCAGACCGAGCAGCTCCTACACCTGAGTCATTTGGGGAAAAGAGATTGAAGCAAAACCACTCAAATAAAATACCAAAATGAGAGACAAACCCAAAAGCCAAATTTAAATCCCTTGCCTCAAAAATGTATTTCTGCTAGGCATGTGTATGATTCTACAAATTTCTGAAGGAATGTTCCAATAACTAAGTATAATGGAGGTTAATCATAAAGCCCAAAGTCATACATAGCCAGCCACCCATACTGTTTACTGGGGCCCCAGCTAGCAGCACAGCACACAGAGGAACCTGCTCTAAAGATAGCATTTGAGGTGTGTGGCTCACAAGCTTCTCCACAGTTCACCTACTGATGAGATCTAGAGACCTGACTCTTCGGCCACACACAGATGTTCAGGTAGCAAGGCTCACTTTCAAGGAAGACATGGTTGCTTATCAAGACTACTCTCATACATTTTCCAGTCCCATCTGACTTTTCTCATCAGTGAAACAACTTCTTAATTTAGACCTGTCTTTCTTCATAGAGGGAGAAGGGCTGCAACTTTTTAATTAAATATGAAATAAATTTTAAAAATTAACGTGTTTAATACTGAGATGTCTTTGTTCATAATTTTTAAGTTAGATTTATTGTTCAAAAAAAGTAAGTATGTGGATAAGCTACATTAGCACAACTTCTGTTTTTGTAATTATTTTACGGCTTACTTGCAACTAGAAATAGGAAACTATAGCTGTACCATGATTAGACCTGGCCATTAGAACAGACAGCTATGAGTGAGGACCAGATTTCAATTTAACTTACTCCATGAAATATGGTTTTTAAACATTAAAATTAAATTGTCAATATTTTGCTATTGCCAAATCAAGCACTTTCTCTTTCCTGGTTCATATTACCTTTAACCATCACTAAAAGCAAAAGTCAGTGTGATGCAAGCCGAACAATCTTGGGAGTTCATTCCTTACACATGGAAGCCTACAACACTCACAAGAAGTTAAATTACCTCATTTCATAACAGCAGTAGTTACACTTTGGAAAGGATTATGTACAAAAACCTAATTATTTTAACATTTTGATAATGACATTTGAGTGACTGTCATTTTGCTAGTTTCTAATTTACTTCACCAAGATGGTAAACTATTAATGTTTCAAAATTATTTTGCTCAATTCATTACCCACTCTTATTCAAACCACAGAACCACCCTGTCTCCTAATCCTGTTGATCTGACCTGCAGAAATTAAGTAGACAATTTAAGTCAAAGCTTACAAACAAACGGAGCACTATCCATCATAGATTCAGTAGCTCTGAATCTAGATTACAGACGGCTAAATAGCTTCAGAGAGTCATTTATTGAAGGAAAATTAATGCTGACAATGGTTCTCAGCTGGTTAATCTTTTGACAGGTGCACTTTCTCACTTGTTCAAACACATATTTCAAAAAGACGAAATAAGTTACTTAAGCAAGAAAAGCTCACAAGAAAGAAAAATTTACCCTTGATTCAAAGTCCTTGGCAGTCCCACTCTTTCTCTCTCTGTGACAGTGTTATTTCTGACCTTATCACAACCTATACGCCCCAGTGTAGTGTCTGATTAAACGGAGTAATTCTGAAAGCTTTGGCAATTCTTGGGACCAAATCCTATTGTCCCACACACTCCTTTAACACCATCAAACCTACTTCCAGTGCGGGACAGAACTAAAGGGATAATAAAAGAAGCTCAACACCCCCTGTGCATCTGTAGATGGAAAGGACATCTGGAAAGCTGGGACTCCAGAGCTTTTAAAAGCCCCCTCCCCGCCGGACTTCTGAAGACACTCCTAGGTCTTCATGTCCATCGCTAATAAGCACTAAGTTTATGGCCTTGATGGGTCACTTGAATTCAAGTCCAAACAGGTTGTCTCAAATAGGTTGACTTTTTTATTTGGCTTTCTGAGACAGGGTTTCTCTGTGTGGTCGTGCTGTCCTGGAACTCTATAGAACAGGATGGCCTTGAATTCAGAGATTCATCTGCTTCTGCCTCCTGAGCACTGGGCTCAAAGACATGTGCCTAGACACTGCCTAGAGGTTGGCCATTCTTAATTCAACAATCTAAAAATCAGAAGTTTCTTTTAAATCCAACCCTTTTTGAGCACCAACATGAAACCACAACAGAAAATTGAGCATCTATCCTTAGGCAATAGGATGCAGTCAAAATGCAGGCACTCTAAAAATTCTATGTGAAATAACCTTCAGCCTATGGTTGGTTGGGGGTGGGGACAGAAATGAATCTTAAATGTGGGTTTCAATCTTAAGGTATTTCCATATATATTCAAATATTCCAACATCTGAAAAAAAAATCCTAAATCTGAAACACTGGAGCCCCTACTACTTCAGATCTTAAACCTGTATTTTAGTTTATATTTTAATAATAGTATACATAAAACCAATTGTTTCAGTTCTATTATAGCATTTACCATATATTACTAAAATCTTTGATTTTCTTTATCTGATTTTTCCTACAGGTTCAGCATGGGGTCTTGCTTATTATGTTGTATACTGTATGATATATTCAATAGATGACTGTTTAGAAAATAAATCAATAATCATGGTTCAGAGAATAAAAGGCTCTGGAGATGTAATAACTGGTTTTGAGAGTAATACTTGCTAGTTGTGTGATTATAAAGAAGTAACTCCAAGACAGTGTATAAAATGGGAAAGGCATTAATACTTCTTTATAGAGTAGCTGTAAATACCACTTAAACACAAGGTCTTTATAATTTGAGTGTGTGAGTAGGCATTTTCCCTATCTGGTTATCTGTCATTGTCTCTTCTAGGTTAGTTTTATCCTTGTTTGCTGAATATTAGCTGCTGTGGGCTGACTCCATAACAAGAGAAGCAGGCTGGCCCAGGTTAAGAAGTTCTGTAGAAGTCCATGTTTGGTTAGTGTTAAGATTACAACACTGTAAGCTGGGTGTGTTGGCATATGCCTGCCATACCACTTGGGAGGCTAAGGTAGCCAAATCATGAATTCTGACCAACTTTAAGCAACAAAATGTGACCCTGTCTCAAAAAAGTAAGAGTGGGGAGGGGAAAAAAATCACCATGAAGATTTCCTGGAAAATCAATGACAGTTGAGTGTATCTTATGGGAAGACATGGAAAATCCATATTTGCTTATCATTCAACACAGGCTACTGGGTACCTAAATAAGCATCAAGCTCTGTAGTTAGCTGTAGGGTGAAAGCTTAATCACATGTATCCTTGCTTCTAAGAAGTTATACGCCTATGACCTGGCCACTTTTTTCTATAACCCTGGTCTGTGCATTTGATCTCCCATCTGCCCTGGTCTCCAACATCTATTCTCAACACAATAGCCAGAGGAACTCTCCTAGAATATAAATATAGCCTGTGCTTTTTCTCTACTCTCAGCCATCCCAAAGCTTCCCATCATGCTCAGTATAAGATCCAAAGTCCTACAAAGCCCTAATGGGCCTTCTTTTAATAAAGCCACAGCTTCTTCTCCTGTCTTATTCATCTTTCTGTCACTCATGCTTCAAGGCACTCTGGCCTCTGGCTGTCCCTGAAACAGATCAAGCATGACCTTATCTCATCTCCAAGCCTTGCACTTATTCTTTTCAGTTTGGCATATTCTTCTCCAAACTACTACTGACGAATTTTCCAATAATCATGAACCAGGCTCAATATGAGCCTTTTCAGAGAAGCCAGACTTATCACTTGTTAACTTTCCTGCTTTATATCACTTACTGCCCCTACTTATTTCAATACCTTTATTACTGATAAGATGAGCACTATTTCTGGGAAAGTAGAGATAGCTGACTCATGAGGCCCACACCCTCTGAGCCTGGTACAAAAGAGATGTTCAGTAGATGACAATTTACCCAGAGAAAGACAGAGAAGGAGAGGCTATGCCTTAAATGTGTACTCTAAAAAGTAAGTCATCTCCAAGACAACAGTGTTAAACAGTGAGACTCAATGAGAGGTCATTAGAACATGGAGGCTCCATCATGCATGGACTCATGCAACTTCAAGGGTATGGGTTTCTTATGAAAGGCCAAGTGTGGCCTCTCTCATTCTTATCTCCCCACCCCCAAATCCTGCTCCTCCAAGCCAATAATGGCCCTTGACAAATGACAGCCCTTTATTTTGGATTTCCCAACCTTCAGAACCATAAGAAATAAGATTCTGTCCCTTATAAATTAACTAGCCCCTCCCTTTTTCTTGGGAGTGGTGCTTCTGGTGGTTGCTAGGCATCAACTCCAGGGCCTTGAGCATATTAGACAAGTACTCTACCAACTCTATATCCCTAGTTCCCAGGCTCTCAAGTGCTGCTAAAGTATCACAAAGTAGACTAAGACAGAAGGCAAAAGGGAAGAAACACTGAGATGGAGTACCAGGTGAGACCTGTTCTCACAGAAACACTCAATGATGCTAAGGGTTTACCAAGTTTTTTTGTCACTCTAGTAAGCCACTCAAATGCTGCCTGCTCTATCCACTTCCAATCTATGAGGGCAGTCAGACAACATGATTCTATGACCATGTGGGGTTTTCAAATTTACATGAATCCACATTCAAACATGTATGATGCTAACACACAAAACTGGGGTACACCTGACTCTATACAATAGTTTCCTATTAGAAAAAAGGCTGATCATGATAAATGACATAGTATACTACTTATTATGTATAATGCAATACTTTAAGATATGCACACTTGCCGGGCGGTGGTGATGCACGCCTTTAATCCTAGCACTGGGGAGGCAGAAGCAGGCAGATTTCTGAGTTCAAGGCCAGCCTGGTCTACAGAGTGAGTTCCAGGACAGCCAGTGCTACACAGAGAAACCCTGTCTCGAAACCCCTCCCCCTCCAATAAAAGATATGCACACTTTGCAGAATGGCTTAAATCAAACTGTCTAGTAGGTTATATTGTGCATACCTTTAATTCCAGCACTTGAGAGGCAGAGGCAGGAGGATCTGATTTTTAGGCCAGTCTGGTCTACAGAGTGAGTTCCAGGATAGCCAGAAAAATATAGAGAGACCTTGTCTCAAAAGTAAGTAAGTAAGTAAATAAATAAAATGTCCTTCAGTTAATTAAGCCCACAACACCCTATATAGTCTACTTTATTGCTTCTTGGCCTTTTAGCTAAGAACAAGTGTAAAAAAAAAAAACCTCCTTTTTCTTTTTTTACATATACTAACTAAACCCAACAAGCCCAAACCCTTGTAGCTGCCTTTAAAGCTTCTAGCCAGTTCTTACAATCATGTCTTTAGAAACTCTCTCCCACAGTCCTAGAAGAAAAACAATGAATTCAATTATACAAACAAATGAAAATGCAAATGCTCAAATCACTCAAAACAAACATGAATACTTGGATGGTCTGAATCTGCTTGGCCTCTGGGAAGTACTCCTGTTAGGAGGCATGGGCTTGTTGGAGGAAGTGCATGACTGTGGGGGTGAGGTCTGAGGGCCCCAAGTGTTCAAGGGACACAGTCTTCTTCTCCTGGCTGTCTTTGGACCAAGATACGGAACTCTTAGCTTTTTCTCCAGCACCATGTCTGCCTGCATGCTGCCATTCTCCCTGCCACAACGAATACACTGAACCTCTGAAACTGTAAGCCAGCCCCAGTCAAATGTTGTCCTTTATAAGGTTTGCATTGGTCATGGTGTCTCAAAGCAGCAATAAACCCAAACTAAGACAAATACTTTGCTCTTAAAAGCCACAGGTATCTATCACATTGTGGCAGTGTGAAGAGAAACATTCTTATGCATACTCAAAGTCTAAGTTAGCCAGTCTTCCTATTTTAAAAACAGAGACTTACAGTTGACACACACACAAATCCCACAACTGGAAACCCATCATTCAGTGGTTTTCAACCTGGTACTAAGAACCAGCTCTTACTACTCAGTTTGTACAAGATCCCCTGTTAGTAGGAGGATAAGGGTCAAGAAATTCCATACAAGCCAATAAAAACCAGTTTTATGCAAGGTAGAGAAGTATAAATGTTCACAGACTCAAAGAAGAAAAGTACCATCAGCAAGTTATCTAGTCAGTGCTTTAATAGCTAGGTAAAAAAATTCAATGAGTAAATATGTTTCCCAAATAAAAAAATGAGATATGTTTCCTGGCATTTGAGATATGAATATTCCAGGAAGTCTAAAATGTAACATCATGGGAGACACAGAACTCTAACTTTACCCTCCACTCCCCAAGGATACACCTACACACAACACCTAAACTTAAAGCTCAGGGACCATTGTGGAGAAGGAACAGGAAGACCAAGGAGGCCAACCGTAAACAGAGAACAATAGCTACCTTAGGAATGCTGAGTGGGAAAAACAGTCTTCCCCAGGGAAGAGCACAACAACTGGTCATCCAATACCAAACGGCCAGCCCTGAGAACATACATATGAGGAACATGCACACCGAGCCGCTTGTACTTAGGAAATGTATATATGCGTCTATATAACAATTAATGAAAAAGGGACCATGAATTCGAAAACAAGCTAGGCTGGGTATTTGGGTTTGGGAGTGGGGAGATGAAAATGATACAATCATAATCTTAAAAGAAAAACTGAAAGATCTAAATCATAACTACAGAAAAGAGATATGTTCAAAAAATAGCATTATATGATATCAGGGTTGGTTCAGAGGACAGATGGCAATCACCATCAAATCCTGGTTCCTTCTTCTTCTTCTTTTTTTTTTGAACTTCTATTGTTGAAAAATGCAAAAGAGAAATCAAGAAATCTTCTCAAGACAGGTACATGGAATCTGGTAACATGGTAAATGTTTCCTGAAACAAAAATTAAGATCTGTTTCCTGGCATATTTGGAGAACATTTGAAAAACGAATATTCCAGAAAATCTAAAATATAAAGTCATAGGGAACACAGAACTCTATCTTTACCCTCCACTTACCAAGGATACACTATATACAACTTTAGCACCCAAGGCTCAGGGACTCAGGGGTTTATACCTTTACATTTTTCTTTTGAGATTATAGTATAATTGTGCCATTCCCCTCTTTCCTTTTCTCCTTCCAAACCTTCCCAAATACTCATATGGTGTCTAAATGCACTTGCAAATCTGAGACAGTGAAGTAGTTATGACCTGAGCAGACAGTGTGGGATGTCCCAAAGTGCTCAGAGTCCACCTGTTCCCTAACCACACAAAGCTCCCGCTTCTATGCAGACAGAGCTTTGTATCCGCTTATCAGAGCAATATGTTTAGAAAGCAGAAAATCAGAAATACAGATGGTGAAGTTCAGAAGTCCACTGAAAAATGTGATAACTAACATTAGTAACAGTGAATTGTATTTCTGTCAATTGCTAAGAGTAGATTTTAAGTACCCTCATAACTAAAATTAAGTATATGCAATATTGCATGCTAGACAGCTTTGACTTAGCCATTCAACAAAGTATACATATCCTTAAAAATCATATCATATATGATATGTAACATACTATTTTTATCAATTAAGAGCCAACTAAAAGCTTAGGGATGCGGCTGAGTGGATAAAGCTGCTGCTGTGCAGGAATTAGGATGAGCGTTCGGATCCCCAGGACCCATGTAAAGCCAGGCAGGTGTGGTAGCAACCTATAATCCTATTCTCTAGGACAGACAGAGATCTTAGGAGCAAGCTGGCTAAGGTAACCAAATAGAGAGCTCTCCTTCTGTTCAGTGGACAACCCTCCTCAATAAACAGTGAGAGCCATGAGGAAACGATGCCAATGTTGGTACTCTGCACACACACACAGTACACATCAAATACAAACATACACAATCAAATACACACACACACACACACACACACACACACAACACACACACACACACATCCCAAAAGGTGAACAAAAGAAAAGAACAACTCACCATTAACAAATACAAAACAAAGATTTCACAATAAAATTAAATTAAAAAGTTATGTTCAAAGTAAGAGCAAACTTCATTTAGAGAGGAATAAAAAAGAATTTTTCCTTGAACTGAGTTACATATTTTAAGGTTACATATTTTTTAATGCTCATTTGGTACTTTACATAGAATATAGAAAATTAAATAATGAATAACATTTTTCATATTTTTATGTTAAAGGATTCTTTGCTCAAAGTGAACTAAGTTAATACTCAGTTCTTCCCTTCTGACTGACTTGGTCTAACATCTGTAAAACAGTAAAAATCAACATTAATCACCTGGTTCTAATACACATGCTAATCTGTCTCCCTATTTGAGGCAGTTCGACTTAAGAACGAGTACAGACTGGTGTCTCAGATAATGCCTTCCTATGAGCACAACCAGCTACAGACATTGTTCTTACTGAGCAGGCCTTGGAGAGTCGCATATGTCCCCCACCAAGTCAGTTACTTTCTCTGAAGAAGCTGTATGTCTGACTCAGCACAGGACAGTGAGCTCCTACTGTTGTTACCTCCCTCCTTTGATCTTAGAGTTGAAGGAAGCAGTGGATTTTTAAGTTTTCTCTCCTTATATCACTTCTAATTTTCAAATCTTCAGCTTTCTTGTCAATGAATGATAAGTATTTCTACCACTGCAACAAAAACTAGCTCGCTGCGTACACTGAGAACTGTGGGTTTCTGTGCGCACATGCTCACTGCCCCTTCACACGAAATTCCCTCCCCATCACCCTTCCCTGACCAGCTCCTCTCCAAGACTGCACTCGATGTAAGAGCCCCACAGTCTTGGCTTCTTTTTCCATTCTTGCAGAATTCTGAGGGGCACTGGGATAAAGCACTCATAACTACTCAAACCCATGTTTTGTCTTGTGGTGTGTCAAGAGGGCATGAGCTCTTTGAATGTGAGTGAGGTAAAGCTCCATCTAGCTGTCTACAACATATACACATTACCAAACCAGCGTGTTATAAGTAATAAATACCATTGCTATTCATAAAGTACATACAAAAAGAAAACCTCAATTTTGGAGCAGTGTGATTTCTCAGTATGTGGCACTGGCATCTTCACTTAACGCCATATAAAGAAACCCAAGTGTGTGTGTATATAGGGACATTATCATAAAAAGGTAAAAATGAAAACACGTGATTCAAATTAAGTGGCCTAGGTGAAATCTCCACTCAAATCACATTTGTGGCTCAGACAAATCCTAATACCATTAAATCTTAGTTCCTCCATCTAAATTTTAGACTCAAAAGGTGCCATGCTTATGCGGAAGCAGCAGAGAATATAAAAGAAAGGTATTTGACATAGTAAACCGCAAATATCATAAAACTTAAATGTAGCAAGTAAACCTATTCAGCCTAAGCAAGTCAAAGTCTTGGACCTAAGATTACCAAAGAACTGAAATTTGGAAATTGGCCTTACCAAAAAAGGCTGAACCAAGGATGGGTAACCTAAGATAACCTCTTAGGAGTCACAAGTGAGCTTGATTCTCCACGCCTATCTGAAAGAGGCCTTCAAACGCAGGACTATAGCTATAGCTGCCTTTAACACTGTAAAAGCCGAGCTGCCAAAGCACTCTCAGGAAAAACGCAGTAAATCACCTAATTTACTCAAAAGAACTTAAATGTTTTAACCAGTCTGCCATCAAAAGAGATCAAGAAGAGGGCCGATGGGACTTGGGCTGCAATGTGAGCTGTCTTTAAAATGCAATTGTTCTAATCATTTTCTACAGATGCAGCCTCACAAGGGGCTGCTGTCACAGGGACCATTTACGACTTGTTATGGTGTCTCTATTGTTTACCAGTGTCATTCGCTGAAAAAAGGCGACAGCTGGGACAGAAAGCTGCTACTCAACGAACAATATAATCCCGTGAAAGTAATCAACAAATTTAAGGGTGTTAATTAACTTTACACTTTATCATGTTCAATTAGTTGTCCTTTCTAGAAAAGATTGCCGTGCACAATCAGTTTAGAGCGTGCCATGTTTGATTTGTAAGTGATCACTGTTTCTGTTTCAGAGCCCATGTCAGATGTTCTCCTGGGTTTTGGTGACACAGATGAATGGCTCTGCACATGTTAGGGGTGATCTGGTTTAACATAAGCCAGCATAACATAACCCCTTGTTAACATTACTTCTGGCATAATCCAAGCTGGAAATGAAAAAGCAAAAACATTCACAGCACTCTTTTGGAGTCTGATGAACAAAGTTTGGTTAGTGTTTCCTGAAAGAAACAAAGACAAACACATGGCAAAATAAGCAATTTTTCATCATTATTTTTTCAAAGTAAGATTCTCTTCCAGGGGCATGTTGAGATCATTTCCTCCCAGCAAGATCTCGAAGCTTGGCCACATTATGCACAAAGCACTGCTGTATCCTCAGGCTTTACATAATGCAGACAGGCTTTTCCAAGGCAAGTGACTAAGTGGTAGGATGGTGTTCAGTAGTGGCTTGTATGAAATTTCTAGATTGCAACTATTAGAACCAGAAGCTGCATTCTGAAGTGTAGGAAATCTGCAGGGAAGTGCATTAATCTATGGATGCAATCTGTTCTCTCGACCACCTTTAATGTACCTGTTCCTACTCACTAATAGGACAAGGAGATGCTCATGATGAAGTGACAATATATTCACTGTTGCATTTTAATGAAAGCCACTGCAGCTACTCCGAATTGATAAATACAGCACGTATCAAAATACTCCAAAGCCACTGAAGAAGTGAACAAAACCTAAACCTTAGGTCTGGCAAGAGGTGTCTATTTTTATGAAAACAAAAGCATCGGGCATGAGCCAATCTCTTAACCAAAAAAGCTATCTATGAAGGATTTTGAAACACTGGCATAAATCATACCTTGCTATTTATACTACTTCTTGCACAATGTACAAATTAAATGCATATAAATAGCCATAGCTGGTTAGCTGGTTACGGCATTCACAAGGACAAAGCCGAACTTTTTTAAAACAGAAAAGTTGTTAACTCTGAAAGCTAATAATGTCCTAAGTTAAATATTAAAGAAGGAAATTATAGGCTATATCTGAAACAGCTGAAACCACAATACACAGCAGCAGAAAACATTTGTTTTCTGCAGAAGATCTGCAGGGAGAAGAGAAGCGGTCGATAGATCCTTAAATTGGAAGCAATAGCCGTTCTTCTATCCCAAGTTGGCAGCTGCTACATTTGCAGACCTGGTTCATTATTTACCCATAATGACCATCAAGCTACAGTCAAAGTCAGATCACAACAACTGTCAGCAGCTCTTTTAATTAGCCTTGTTTGAATTCAGATAAATATCACAATAGCCCTGCTTATGCTGAAAGCAACAGAATATTCTGTATGGTGCTAGCATGGCTTGAGGAGGACCAGGCATCATAGAAAGCCAAAAGAAATGCAGAGGGATTTAACTGGTGGATAATCAAAGCATAAAATGGTTTACCTTCATTTTGTAAATCGCTTAAAGAACAATTATTCCCTGACATCTGCCCAGACTGAGATGGTGCTCAGTGCTGAGCTGTAATGAAACTCCAGGCTCCTGAGAGCCCCATGTCCAAAGTCTACAGAGAACCAGGACAGTCCCTTTGCAGAACACTGAGTTTTGAAGTTCTGTCTTTGGGCACAGAGTGACAGAGCACATTCTAATAGTATAAAAACAAAAACTCATTGTGTAACTACTGTATCTTTCAGCTTTAAGAATAATTGAAAAACAAAATAAGTCTATTATTAAGTAGCTTATAACTTCAGTGCACTTTTATTTTAACCTTTAAAAGCATCTTTAAACAATTTCTCTTCTATGATAGGAATTAGCAATTTTTCCTACACATTTCATAGTCTTTTCATCAGCATAAATAATCAAAGTTTAAAATGCTAATAATCAAGGTCTGGTAATCCAATTACTGCCATACTCCACATCAGCCTGGACCCTATCGCCCCATCTTGCTACAAAAGAAAATGTGATCATTACCTTCCCTCCACTTTATCAAGAACATGTTGTAACTTTAAAGGAAGGAAAAGTGACAGCTGACAAGTGAGGATGACCTTGGAGGAGTAAGCAAAGGGCAAGATGACCTAACAGCCATAGAGTGAAGAGACCACAAGAAATGAAGAGAATGCTGAGCAAATACAGCTACTCCTGGCTAACCAGGAGCCCATCTCTGAACTCCGCTGCTTATATCATGAGATGCTGAGGATCCTTACCCATTATTCTTGCTAACTCCTCAGCCACCAAGTCTCACTCTGTAATCATTTCTAATGATATGAGGCAGCCGCAAGTAAGGAAAACTAACCATGTTTGCATGAACATAAAGGACACATTACTATTTACAGTTTGCCCCCAGCTGGCAATCTCTTTATTGTAGTAAACTTCAAATACTAAAACTTTAGAGTAAATACATTTACAGCATGCAGCAAGCCCATGTATAGTATAAAGGCAACTATTTACTTGAGTGCTGATAACTGTTAAGTGAAGAGAATTCTCCATCTGGTTTTGTGAGAATTACGGCAGTTCTATTTCTTGTCTTACTTTCTTTAAAGTGGAGCCATATGTAACAACCCGCCATGGAAAATAGCCTTTCAGCTCTTCATCCTTTAATACAACCTACCTCTTGACAGCATGCACAGCACATGAGCTACATATAATATGCTTCTTACTGTTGGTCCTCACAGGCACAACTCAGCATGTCCTAACATGTACCCTGCATCGTCTCCTCCAGTCACACCCTAAAGTGGTTCTTCTTCAGGCATAGCCACTCACTTGTACTAGGAGCTGTAGAGCAGCCTCACTAAGATTGGAATCTCAGATCACTAGTTCTACAGGACTCTGGTGACAATTTACACAGAGAAATTCACAGTTGGGTTATGTTTCTGTCTGGTATAGTTTTCCATCCTCCTTCTTCTGATAACAAATCCAAAAAACATGAAAAGAGTACCCCACCCACATGGCAACAAAACCAAAAGGATTCTGCAGCAAGGAGAAAGAACCCAAAACAGTACCAGGACTGCACCCTGGTTTCTGTCAACTTGAGAGCTACCCCAGTAACTTCCTAACATGAATCCCCCAACAGAAAAAGTTCCTAAAAGGTTTTTTAGTCAAATGCATATTATGTTAAACAGACAGATGCGTAAGTAATATAGTAATATATAAATATATAGCTTGAATTTTTCTAAAGGCTGAGACTCTTTTCAACTTATTTTATTTTCAAAAGTTCTTACTGTTAGAGCTGGAGAGATAGCTCAGCGATTAAGAACACTTTGCTCTTGCAGAAGTCCTAGGTCCACTTCCCAGCACTCACATGGTGGTTCATAACTATCTGTAACTCCAGTTCCAGGGCATCCAATGCATTCTTTTTTCTCTACAGACTCCAGGCATGCATATGATCTGTATACATAAATGCAGGCAAAACATGCATACAATAAAATTTAAAAAAATCTAAAAATACACTTTAAAGTTTAATATTATTACTATGATGAGCACCCATATACATCTGTGCACCATGTGTGTGCCTGGTGCCTACTGGGGCCAGAAGAGGGCAGCAGATTCCCCTGGAATTACAGATAGATGGTGTGAGCCACTGTGTGAGTTCTGGAAACTGAACCTAAGTCCTCTGCAAAAGCAGGCACTGCTCTAAACACTGAAAAATCTTTTCAGTCTTTCCATTTCATACTAAATTTTCTTTTCAAGGTAGCTCAAAATTTGTCTTCTTTGGGGGATGTTTCATGAAATGTTACGTTGGAGTCACATAACTTCACAATGCCTTATTTAGCCATTTCTGTCAAGACTCATGTGAAATTTCATTTTTAGTATTTTCTCAGCAAGTAATTTTCTCCATGGCCAGCGGCTGCTCTCTTTTGGGCTTATTTCTAATGGAGTACGTTTTGTTCACTCCCCATTCTTTATTCCTACTCTGACCATGGATACTCATCTGACCCTCTCTGATTTTACCTCTGCCCTGGGAGCCTTGCTTCTAGTTTAGGATCAGTTCTTACTGTGGCAAAGCTCCTGCCATGTAAGGATGCTGCAGATCCAGTCAGGTAGCAAAGAGGGTTTTGGTCCGGCGCCTGGCCTCTCAACCATCATGTTTCTTTTAAGACCAAGATGCTTAGTTTGCTGACAACACCAGCCCTAGATAACAGTCAACAGCAGACTGCCCCTAGTCCAGCCTCTGAAAATGGGATCAGTGTCTCTGAACTAGTTCCACTCTACACTGCTGCCATAAGATACCCAGCAAGAGCAACTGAAGGGAAGAGAAGTCAATTTCTCTGCAGTTGTGAGGCTGTAATCCGGTCCAGCAGGGAAGACACAGCAACAAGAAGGTAAGGCAGGCATCACACTGAATCCAGTCAGGGAGCAAAAAGAGTGAGTCCAAGACTCTACATAGAATGATGCCATCTACAGTTAGGTTGGGCCTACCTACCTCAACCCAATCTAGAAATACTCTTACAGACATGCCCAGAAGTTTGTCTTTTAGATGACTGTAGATCCTGTCAAACTGACAGTCAATATTAACCAACACATCCCATTATTCACATGGATGAACATTGCTGTGCCTCTTAAATCTAGGCGTGGAACCCCCAACCAGTGTTGCACAAATTTGGACCCAGAGTTCGGCTGCCTAACAGCGTTAGTGCCGCTTTTTCTACTGTATTCATGCTCCTTTTTTGGCTCATAGAGTCAATATCTTGAGGCACACTGTTAACGGTTTTCTCATTCTATTCTTATATTATTATATTATTTGTTCTTAGAACAAAGCAGAGTTTCAACAAAACTGTATTACTTTTCTCTAATTCTCAGCTATTATCTTGATTTGGATCTGTTCATCTCTCACTTAAAATATTGTAATTACTTAAGGTATCTTTCTCTGCTTACACATTCCCTTGAACCCAATCCTCACTCACTGCTATGAGGGCTGTTCAACTTCTTCTCTCCTTAAAAATGCCTGCATCTCTGCCTTACTTACACGGCTAGCTGCAGCTTAGCTTCCTGCACTCACCTCACTGGACCTGGCACACTGGCCCAACTGGGTCGATCCTTCTTTTCCCCAGAAGGAAAAAAAAAAATGATCAAATGATCTTCCAGTGAGTGGCCCTCCTGCCCTGGTATGCTGCCTCTACTCACACCCTACTCTGATACCCACCTTGGGCATTTACTTAGCTGGCAAAAGTGTACCTATTCTTTAAAGTTCTGTCTTAGTGTCACTTGCAGAACCCCCACCCATGGGACCATGAAGATGATGCTAGGCTCACCTGTGTCAGCATCACTCTCATACACATCTTTTGGCCTCCCACCATCAGGCACATTAGCCACTTCTGTTGTTTACCTGTTTACTCTTTCCGGATCATGAGCTCTTTATATAATACTCACTAAATAAATCAAGTCTAAAAAACTGACAGAAAACACAGGCAGGAGAGAAGTAATGTAGAAAATAACTTAGGGAAATGATGAATTGAATTTTAGTTAAAAAAAAAATAAGTACTTTTTCTTGGTTTGTTATCTTAAAAGAACATTCTGAAGATGAGTGTCAGAAATATGCATGATCTATTTACAAGATGCTTGTAAGATCTGGTCACTGCAATGTCAGGAAGAAAGCTATTACAATGCTTTAAATGATCAAAGAGGGAGACAAAAGGTCACTCCTTGGATTAAAAAGAATACTTCTTGATGACATAAAAGACCCCTTTACCTACAGAACAGTGTGTATGCACATGACAATGGAAGGACAATAAGAACAAGCGGTCTCCACCAGACTTTTATGAACACTAAACCCCATGCACAAAGTGGGAAGAGAGCCCTCATGACCCAGTTACTTCTTTTCTGCTTCGGAAACAGGGCCTTGCACCCACAGCCTTGCCCAGGCTGAGCAACTGCTTCTCTACCGAGCCTTCCACATAGCTCTTAAAGCACAATCTCTTCCTACCAACATGTTAGCCACTAAGTTTATGCTCCTGAATTCTGGAGGAGACCCACACAAACCATAGTACCTACATATAAGAATTCTGTTATTTGAGCATTACATAAAATGTGTATCCCCCTAAACTTTCTTACCCAGGGGTCTTGGCACAGGCCTGTGATTCTAGCACTCAGGAAACAGCTGTCAGAGAAGGGTTACAGAATTTGAAGTCAAACTGGGCTATATAAGATATCTTTGTCTCAGAAAAACAATACCAAATCAAAATTAAACCCTTTTTATTAAAAAAAAGTTAATGTGCTAGAAATGAAACATTATGAGAATAGTGAGAAGAAAATGCTCAGCCCCTGATCTCAGCCCCTTTGTTCTCTTTTGATTAGTATTTACATAAGTATTTTAATGTTAATCCTTCTACGTGGCTTGAAAGTGGACCTCTCATAAACCACATACAGTTAGGCATAGTTTGGGCTTTATTGCTGTGATAAACACCACGACTAACAAATTGAGGTGAAAAGGTTTCTTTGACTTCTTCCTAATTATAGTTTCTCACTGAAGGAAGTCGGGGCAGGAATGCCAGGCAGGAACTGAAGCGGAGACCATGGAGGACTGCTGTTTTCTTTCTTACTCTCCCCAGCTTGTTTTGTTATACTACCCAGGACCACCTGCCCAGGGATGGCACTACCCACCGTGGGCTGGGTTCTCCCTGATCAATCATCAGTCAAGCAAATGTCCCACTGGTGTGCCTACATGCCAATCCAATGGAGGAGTCATTTTCTCAGTTGAGGGTCTCTCCTCCCAGATAACCCCAATTTGTTGTCAAGCTGACAAGAAACTAAACAGTGCACTGCTATTCCAGAGGACCTGGGTTTGATTCCCAGTGCCCACATCAAGCAACTTAAAGTAAGAAGTCAGAACTCAAGCACCACAGGAAAAAAAAAAAAGGAATGGGAAGGGAACAGGGGTACAGGGAGGGGAAGAGCCAGGCATGGTAGCCCAATCCTGTAATCCCAATATTTGAGAGGAGACAGAAGTTCAAGTTAAAGGGAAGCCTGAGCTACAGGGAAAAAAATCTGTCGGAAAAAGACAAAACAACAATCAATATTTAAAAGAAAAATTTCCATTTTTAAAGTTTCTTCTTCTTAGAGTTGAGATTTTCTATCTTTTCACTTTCTGAAGCATGGTTGTAACAGCTGTTTCAAAGCCTCTGCCTGATATGAAACATCTGTGCAATTCTGTGGTCGGCATCTTGTCTCTTCCCTGGGGAATTTATCAGCCTTTCCTGGTCTTTGTGTGTCATGTTTTTAAGGCAACATGGACATTTGGAATATAGCATGTTATGAAACCCTTAAATTTACTCGGAGTCTATGAGAACAGTACATCTTGGATGTGTGAGTATGTGTTTCACCAGACCACCAACCAGGTCAGAGACAGGCTGCACATCCCAACCACCTTTACATTTCTCTAAGTATTCTCTCTTCTGCCTCCCATGCAATCTCCCAGAAGACAGTCTGACACTCAGGAGACAAGTCTTTGGTGTACTGTTGAGGGTCTGAGTCCCGCTATATGGCCCAGGAGGAGACCTAGAAATTCACATATAACATTGGTTTTTGATGTTTCCTCTTGTACCCCCCCAATGCTCCAATGCCTACCTAACCCTCCTAGCCTTTAACTAGAAAGTCTTGTGCTTTGGTAAGTAAGGCTGGCCCTGGGTTCAACAGGAGGAAAAAGCCACAATATAAATATAAAACCCTCTATCCACGAGTTCCTCTGAAGCCAAAGGAGAACTCCCCTCTCAAGTCTCCATGAGCTGCTTGGCAACCACGGCCACAGCCAAACTGAAACTCCAGGAGAAAACTAATGGAAGAGCTGTGAGAAAAGAGAGGAGAGAGAGAAAGAGGGAGAGAAGAAGGGGAAGGGAAGGGAAGGAGAGAGGGGGAGGGAGAAGAGGAGAGAGAGAAATAATTTACTTCTCCAATTTCTCTCTTACAGGACCCTCCTTCTTACTCTTGGCTAGAACTGTTCTTTTGTGGGGAGTCTCCCTTCTGTGGCCTATGTGCAGCCAGGGAGCTTGCTGCGGGGCCTTTGATCTAAGTCCTGCTACTCCTCAGTCTACCTGCTGTCCTTTACTTTTCAGGGTCCTCAGCCAGTGGCTGCATGCATTCTGTCCAAGAGTTTTAGTCATATTCATCAGGAGAAAAAAGAATGAATATGCTTACTCCATTGTACTAGAACTGGAACCTCAGCGTCATCTTGAAGGAATCTTCTGTTGGACTATATTCTAAATTGACAGTTAACTCAGTATTGTGACAGCAGTCTTCTGCCTTCAATTATTCTTATCAAGTTCACTACAGACACAAAAGACCACATGCACACATACATATTTATAAAATATATATTGTATTAAATTATATATTATATTATGTTATAGGAAATGTAAAAATAATAGCCTAGCCAGTAAATTAGTATTTACCTAGGGCTGGGTAAGTGGCTAAGGAAAGAAATAAGAGCAAACTTGCTGGGAGAACAGAAACTGTGTGTGTTAACTGTGATTGCAGTTACATAATCACACACAACTGTTTACATTCATCAGTCTCCACAATTAAAATGGCTGAATTTCATCATATACCAATCAGCCAATGCTTATGGGATAGATGCATGGGGTGAGGCAGACAGGCTCTTGCTACCAGTCTGCTGTCCCATGTAGATGTTTTCTCTTCCTACTGTGTGTTGTAATGTATTGGTTACTTTTCTATTGCTATGATAAAACACTATGACCAAGGCAACTTAAAAAGAAAGGATTTACTAAGGTTTATGGTTCTAGAGTCAGAGCCAGCCCCAGGTGATCTGCTTTTAACTGGGTTATACTAATATACCTATCTGTAAATTCTAATAGTCCTAGATCGAGGGTGATTTTCCACAGAGAGTATGTTCACTTGTTTTATCGTGATAGGTACTAACTATACTAAGCCCATAAATTGGTTATTTTTCCAGTTTTGTGAAGAGTTTAAATTTAAACTCTCTATCTGTGAATTCAGAGTTATTATAAAGTTTCTCAGACTTTGGCTAGGGTAGACAGAGTTCCTAGTTAACCTCCCTGACCAGCAGGCAAATGATTTCCAGATGACCCTTTCTCTTTGAGGGTTGGCCTGTTTGGAAGTGTTTTAGCTTCTGCTGCTGCTGCCACCACCTCCTCCTCTTCCTCTACCTCCTCCTCCTCTTCTTAATATAAGGAGCAAGTGGTTAGCTTCCTCAGTTTGTGTAAGCACATGGCTTAGGTTCCCATTACCCTGTGATCTTTGTCCAGGAGTACTAATTCCCAAAGTCCTTGGCTCCCTGAAGTAGCAACTGCTTCCAGGGCAGTTAAACTTCCTGTGCTTATCCATCATTTTGATTTCACATTACTATTCAATTACTTGATCACTGAATATTTCCTTATCATCTGAGGAATGTGAAATGCATCTAAAGGCATGTTTAGGAAGTACAGTGTGGTAGCTCACACTTGTAACTCCAATACTTAGGAGGAGGTGGAGGCAAGAAGACTAGGAGGTCATGTTCAACACAGTTACACAAGTTCTTGTTTCAAAAATCCCCAAAGAATCTGCAGGGCTGAGGATACAGATCAGTGGTAGAACCCATGCACAGCATGTGTGAGGTTCTGGGTTTGCCTGTATGGCCCCCTACTTATCAAATTTTATGATGATTTACTCTGTGCATGGGTACACTTTATGGCAACAGGGTATTTCAATATATCTAGGTAAGCTTACTTAAATTCCTGTATATAATCCCCCCCCTATGTTCTTGTAAGCAATTCTAATTGAATTTATCATGTCACCAACACACATTAGAGTGTGTTTACATGTAAATGTGCATGCATGAACCCACACAGAAACAAAAAGACCAACTAGTTAGGACAATGAAGTCGATAGAATAGTAGAGGGACCAGATGGGGTAGTGGGGGTGAATGTGATCAAAATAAATTATATACAAGCACAAAAACATCATAATTGGGTAAGCAAGAAGATAGCTCAGCTGAGCAAGCCTAAAGATCTGAGTTAGACCCACAGGGCAGGTGGAAATGGCTCCTACGAGTTGTTTATCTGACATCCACACACATGCTGTGGTACACACACACTCATGTAAACCATGCACAAGATAAATACACGTAATAAAATTATTTTAAGAGACTTTATTAGCATATATTAGTTGTACCTATTAGGTACTAAAATTTATTTGGGGATCAGTGAGACTGGTCACCAGTTAAATGCACTTGCTGTGCACACTTGACAACCTGAGCTTAAAACCCAGATGGAGGCAGGAAAATGGAGTGGTCCTCTACCTTCATGTGCATGCCATGACACAAGACTCATCCACTATACACATCATGTGCACACACAATGACAGGCAACATTAAATGTTTTTTGTCTGTTTTGTTTTGAGACAGGGTCTCAATGTGGAGCCCTGGCTGGCCTGGAACTCTCTATATAAACCAGCCTGGTGTCCAACTTGGAAATCCACTTGTCTTTGTCTACTGAAGGTATGTACTACATTGCCCAGCTTTTATTTTAAGTCATTAAATCTATTAGGCACAACTAATATATGCTAATAAAGATTCTAAAAAAATATCTTTATTTGATGTTTGTTTGTTGTTGTTAAACACTATTAATTTTTGACCTAGTCTACCATACTGCTAAAAGCAGTACTGAGCTTTCTAGAGGAACGAGATGGGTTCTTTAATATCAAATGAAAGACTGGCTTCCCCTACTTTTATACTAGGATTTTTTTTTCCTTTTTGATAATAAAACAAGCTTCATCTTTACCATTGGGACCAACATCAATCTAAAACTTCACAAATGAATGCTTCTTTTATGGCCGCTACTTCAAATGAAATCAAGAAATTTCATCCAACTAGACATAGCAGTCAATCAATTTAATGATGACTTTCTATGGATCAAAAAAGAAAAAAAAATGATATGCTTTGAAATGCAAGATCACTTCAAGTTCATGCTCTGTTTGTGTCTGTTTTTATAATCTCATGTAAAAATATTTACTTTCTACAAATCAAGTATTTACCAGATATTTTCTGTATGCACACAACACACTTTTGGGTTTTTAGATTACAAAAAAATAATTAAGTCCCAATTTTGGTTCAAGTTGAATTTGTAATCCAGACAAGAGTTAGCACACTCAAAAATAAGCCTGAAGGGCAAAAAATGAATTACCATAAAAAAGTTTAGATGTTCAAAATTCAAGTAAGTGAAATGTCACCCTGGGTTATAAAACTAAAAGCTTGACTAAAAAATCAGACTAATGTGACCATCAAAAATGATGCTGTATTGCAGTGTGCTGAGAGGGTCTGACTTGGGCAGAGAAGGAAATGCCAGGTGAAATAAACTGGTTACTTTTTTCTAGCATACAGGACGGCCTGGGCTCAATCTTCAGGAATGTACTAAAAAATTAGGTTTGGTGGCTCGTGAAGCACATGGGAGGTGGAAACAGGATCACAAGTTCAAGGTCATTCTCCGATACAATGGCTAAAGAGGCCAGCTACATGAGATCTTTCCTCAAGAAACAGAATAACAAGGAAGAGACGGTAGAAAATTTGCCTTTTCCTGAATAGATTCCTGGCTGGGCAGGCTTAAGACAGCCATTTGCTGTCAGCATACCTGTCCTTCTGCTGGTTCAACTTAAGTTGCCTATCCTGAGATTCCTTTAACACACACAGTAAAAGCCATTCTCCTAGGCATTCCATCAAGACTGATAGCTTGAGAAAACAGTTACCAACTAACAGATGCATATTTAAAGAGGAAAAGGAATCCAAAGGAGGGAGAAAAGAAACCAGGTGAACCAGGCTGTGGTGGCGCTCGCCTTTAATCCTAGCACTTGAGAGGCAGAGGCAGGCGGATTTCTGAGTTCGAGTCCAGCTTGGTCTACAGAGTGAGTTCCAGGACACCCAGGGCTACACAGGAAAACCCTGTATCGAAAAACAAAACAAAAAGAAAAAAAGAAAAAAAAAGAAAGAAAGGAAGAAAGAAATGAAGGAAGGAAGAAAGAAGCCAGGTGAGAGAAGAGCCTGGGGAAAAGAGTGAAGCACGGAGACACAGGAGAGGAAGGAACCCATCAACCATTACACTAGTCACACAAATATAACGCATATTTGCACATAAGCTTTATTTTTAAAAAAGTGTTTGGCCCATGTAAGGTACAGAAGTTTTAACAAAGTTAATTATGTTTTACAATTTGTAATTAAGATTAGAAAACAAAGTCTTTGATGCCGGCTACTCTAATGATGGAGGACCAACATCTGAGAAATATAACTGTGTATTAACATAACTACATATGAAAGTACACAGAACCATTTCCAGTTACCTTGTCATTGAATGATTAAATATGAATTCATAATTACAAAAACCCACACGTAATTTACTGGCTCCTCTGTCGGTTCTGGTTCATTAGCAGTTGATTACTAAACAGTGACCTCTAGTGGCCCATAATTTTCTAATGCTGTATGACTTCTCAAAAGAGCAAGATAGGAAGAACCCGTTTACCCTTAATAAGGCAATTTTTTTTCCTGTAAGGGGAAATACTCATCTTTCCTGCTTAGAATTCTTTATAACAATACAAAGTCCTCCCCAAACCTATGGCTTCTGCCCAAATGACACACATTATTTAGTAAATTATAACTGAGTCTGAGACCTTGGGCTGAGTGCTTAAGATAGTTATTAAAACATCACAACTGACTGAATTCTATACTCTAACCAAAAACTAAAGTAACATTAATATAACTGTCACAGTACTATTTATTTACTGTGCACACACACAAACATGCTAAAAGCACACTTTAAAATTCAAAGATACCAGAAATTTCTGATTCACTGCATTCTGAACTGCTATTTACCTTACAAGGCAGCTGATTAGCAAATCTAGAAGACTGAGGCCACAGCTCAGTGTTAGAGCAAATGAACAAACATTTGACCCTAGATTTAATCCCCAGCATTAAAAAAAAAAAAAATCCAGCTAATGTCTTAAGTTTAACTTCAAGAGGTTTTGATACAAGGATCTTGTTTAAGAAGTCTATGTCTGGGCTGGAGAGATGGCTCAGTGGACAAGAGCACTGACTGCTCTTCGGAAGGTCATGAGTTCAGATCCCAGCAACCACATGGTGGCTCACAACCACCCGTAATGAAATCTGATGCCCTCTTCTGGTGTGTCTGAAGACAGCTCCCCTATACTCATTTATAATAAAAATAAATCTTAAAAAAAAAAAAAAAGAAGTCTATGTCTATCACACATGTAATCTTTCCATCTCTCCCCTTCTTCCCTGTTCCTCTTAAAGTGAACACACACCTTTAAAGGGTTCTTATGTGAGCAATAGTTTAAGTAAAAATACAATTTACACATCTGTGAACGTACTGGCTTTTATTCCCGGCAACTCAAGTACATTCATTCATTAGGACAAGGTTTCAGAAAGGCTACCCACATGAAGAGATGACTTGGGCTATGATACAAAAAGTGTTGCATATTCTTCCATTCCCTCATATCAGTCAAGCTATTGATTATGGTTCTCTAAAATAATGGCAAGGCTGGACCATCCTTTAATATGTGACTCAGCCTCTAATAATTCTAAGATGCAAACAAAAGAGACATACATATTTCCCTTACACACCCCTACTGCAGAACACATGGGTGTGAGTGCCAGTGGTTTTCCCTGATGATTTGATGTAACAACTGAATCACCATTTAATGCTATTATCAACAGTTCATGACCCACCAGCAAGAAACATCACCCTGATTAATCTAAACACTGATGCCCTTAAAAAACAAAACAAACAAAACAAAACAAAAACAAAACAAAACAAAACTACCTTTCTCCCCACAGCAGAATACTATTATAAACATCTGCTGTTCCTGAGGATGAAGATCCGCCAGCAAGACTGAGACAACAGCTCAGGGCTAAGGAGCTATTTACAAAGTGTACAGGGTTTGAAAAGAACTGGTAACATTAGTTAAGTGGGAATATTTTTACAACTAAAAGAAACATACTTTGAAAGTACACATTCTCTAAGTTCAGCATATTATTTAAAGTATCTATTTTCTTAGCATGTATGTTTGTATTACAGTAAGATGTCATTTGATTGTATTACAGTAAGATATCATTTGATTATTAAATTATTCTTAAATATGTTTCAAAAATAACCAGACTAACTCCAACAATCTATTTCCCACTTCCTTTTATAAACAGAAGGTAGTGTGATGTGTTTCGTTCCATACACACTTGGAGCACATTCTCTTGCAGTTCAGCCTGCTTTTGTTTTACACAAAGGCAGCTCCTGAGAGGATGTAAATCTGAAAGTAGCACTTCAGAGGGAATCATTTAACACCATTTCCAGATCCTGCTGGGGACAGAAAAGCACAAAGCCCACCACTGGATTTCAGAAAGGTGAGTGCAGCATAAATCTGGGCAGCTGATTTTTACCCAAAGCAAAAGCAAAGTTTCTTATCACAATGGGTTTCTTTACCTGCAAAAAAGTTAACTCAATTTCAGCTTCCCTAGACTTGAATGAAGAGACTGAGACTCTTTAGAAAAAACATCTGAGACAATGCAGAACAAGTCAAAAAATCTCTACAATTGAAGGCAACATTTTTTAAAATATAAAGCAGGTTCTTATTAGCCTGAACCTAAGGGAAGAAATAAATCCAGATTAAAGAACAACCTATAAGACTCTCGATTTTATTATCATAAAAGATTTTTTTAAAAAAACAGATGGAGGCATCAGAACTGTTCTAGATTAAAGACAATAAAGAAACAGAAAACCAAATGTAATGCACTAACTACTGTCAGACACGGGACCAAAGAAGACACAAAAGCCCAGCTCTGTGTGGGAACAAGTGGGCAATTTGAGTCTGAAGTCTCCGCAGTGACACCAGATAACCAACAAATGTCTTGGGTATATCAGTCTTGCAGTTACACAGAACCTCTTTTCAGAAAACAAGGCTCAAAGTATGTAAAAGTAAAGTTTGGCCAAAAAAGCACATGTGCTCATGCGCTCTTCTCTCTGTCTCTGTGTCTCTGTCTCTGTCTCTCTTTGTGTGTGTGTGTGAAGTACAGAGTGCACATAAACTAAAAAAAACAAAAACAAAAAAACAGAACTAATGACAAGCTAGCAGGAGCTCTACAGTAACTATTCCATAATGTATTATCAACTCATAATTCATGAAATCTGTGTATAAATGAAATATTATGCCCATTTAGAAGGATTTCCTGAATTCCATTTTTAATGTGACTTCTAGACTAGCAAGATTTACAGGAAAAAGTTCTTACCCAAAGGTCAGCAGGAGTAAATTAAGTAATCACCTTTTGATTTACACATTACTTTTGTGAAATATTGGAGTTAAACTTCTTTTTGTATTTTTCATGTATCCAGGGTGATCTCAAACTATTGGTCCTGCTGCCTCAGTGTCTCAAATGCTGGGATTCCTGGTGTGTATTCCCATGTCTGCCAAATAGAAAGTCTCCCATAGGAAAGTTTGTTGCTTTTATTAGAAGTCTAGTCTAGTCTAGTCTAGTTTGTTTGTTTGGTTTTTTTTTTGTTTTTTTTTTTGCAATGCTAGGGTTTGGACCTAGGAACTCCTGCACACCAGGCAAGTGCTATACCTGTGAGCTACATTGTCAAGTGTCTAAAAACAGAGTCATCACTTGTCAATTACCATCTTTGCATGATTTGTTCAGGAGTATCTACCAGAGTGTTACATTTTATTAGCAAATAAACCTCAACTACCAAGTAAAAAGCCAGGTATTCTTATTGTCATGTTATTAGCTGATATAGTGATTCCAAGACAGATTCTACAGCATACTGCTGTGCTACTGAGTTAGAGCTCATGAAAATACAGGGCTTCCTCCTATATTCAAACAGCACTGCATCCATACTGCATGTGTATAGCCTCGAGAAGCAAAGGAACCTGACTGTATAACTATATTTCTACAAATTGGGACTTGTGGGAGAGAGAAAGGCTAAATTTAAATATATATGGCTATTTTTTACCATTTTTTTCATGAAACAGAAGTGTCAAGAAACAAACATGCTTCCTATGACCTTTTTTGGGGGGAAGGGGTGTCTTGCTACGTGGCTCAAACTAGCCTTGATTTCAAAATCCTTCTGCCTCTACCCCAAGTGCTAGGATTATATGTGTGTGGTACTACTCCTGGCTCCCTGTGACTTTAAGTAAAAAAATGCAATCAATTAAAATGAGATCATAATAGGTGTCTCTCAATACAGAAATCTCCATGCCCTGTCTCTTCCATAGTGAGAAACAGTTAATCCAGGTCTTCTAAGAGGCCACAGTAAGTAGAAAGGACAGAAGCTTGGGTTTGTGCAGATCCAGACCATCAATGCATTCCACAGTTAGAGCTCAACTACTTAGAAACCAGAAACGTCAGCTCCCTAGAGCCAAAACCTGTCCCAACAACTACAAGTGATGCTCAAAAGTTTACGATGGTGATCTCTATAGAAACCAGGTAGAGAGCTCTTCAAAGTAAATAAATAAATTTTTTTTTAGTTTCCAATTTGAGTATAGAATAGAGGGAAAGACTATTAAGTATGCTTTGTGCTGTCTAAGGAAGAGACTAATTGATGTCTTCACCTACTTACTTACTCATTTATCTGTCCATTCCACACAAGCCAGGTGCCTACTATGCACGGGTGTTGTTATAGGGACAGGCAGTACAGCAATCAGCATGAACAGAAACAAATTCTGGAGTTACTGGAGCTTACATTCTAGTAGTGTGGGTCTCAATCTCAACTATGTAGTAAGAACAACTAAAGATTTTGATTTAACTAGGGAGACAGCCAGAGAGGTGACATTCAGAAGTAGAAGCTGACTTAAGAGATCACTGCCGCCATCCCCTGAGGCAGAAGGCAGGCAGAGGAGATTCACATAAAGGAAGGGTTAGTAGACTTAGTGGGAGGTGTGGAGTCTTTCCCAAACACATGTATTTTCTAGTGAGAGGAGGAAGGCCACCAGCTGACACTGAGCAATAGCACTAGAGGCCTGGAGACAGAAGACCTCTAGTGAGAAACAGTGCAAACAATAGAAAGAGGGAGAACTTAGCCAGCAGCCCTATAACCCTACTTGAAACCAGGGAGCAGTTTAAAAACAAAACCGAGATAGCCAACCATTCATCCCAATATAGCCACCCATTCCATGGCAAATAACAGGTGGAGCTGACTAAGAGAGGGTTAGATTTGAGAGGCACAGAACGTGGAGCTGAGGCTGTCTAACCATGTGGGATGTAAGCACAGTAGGAGAGAGGACATGAGGAAGGCCAAGGAAGAGGCTGCCTCACTTTGCTGCTTCCACTTTAGCCATGTGACTAACTGCTTACTCTCCTAACACTGGGATTCTTTCCTTTTGAAATTGTTCATTTTCATTTACAGAACATAGGCTGCCTTTCTCCTTAACTTTATCACTGGTTAATTATCTCATTTACAGTATACCTGTGTTAGTGTGATGAACATGAACATTTTGTATCAAATACATATAATTTTCCTTGATAGCTTTTGTTCAGGAATGACTAACCACTATGTTCCTAGTGTCTATTATACATCAGGAGAACTCCATATTTGTGTATCTTTTGGCACTTCAAAGACCACAATACAAAATAGAATATTTTTATTTTCTCATTTGGCTTAGGACTAAATTCATATATTTCAGTGCAGAACTAGTGTGTTGATTATATAAGGCTGCTTACGACTCTATTGGAATTAATGTGTAACTCGGAGTAAATACAAATGCTGCCTACAATGTAAAAACAGCTCCTTGCCTCCAGCTAGGTAAGGGAATACTGTTCTACAGAGGCGATTTTCTCTTTTTCTATTTTATAAACAGAAATTTAAACTTCTGGCTTAGTGTTAGAATTTTTGTACTACTTTGCTTCTGATTACTAACTGCTTATGACATATCAAGTGCTCAGTTTTGTCCATTTATTTTAATTGAATATTTTGAATGAATCTTTACAACTTAGATATTTGGAAGTATATCAATTTTAATCCAGGCCATTTCTCCCTCAAAATTCACTAGGTTTCCTAGCATTAGCAGCTGGGCTTGCTCTTCCTTGGGCTATCCTTACACAGGCAGTGTATTCTGTGGGTTAAACTGGCAAATCTAATTAGCTGTACCTCCACAATGACTGGGACAAGTACCTTGCTCTCTTCATGGACCATTTCCTGGCAGTGAGATGTATGGTATTCAACTCAAAAGCAGTTATGAGGACTACATGGGATACAGTTGGATAAAACACTCAACAATTTTTAAAAATGTTGTATTAGCTCTTTGAGGATTTAATACAGTATATTTTGATCATATTTACCTTCTTCCCTCAACTTCTTCCACATCTATCTATCTCATTTCCCTACCCACCCAAATTTGTATCCTTTTTTTTTTTTTTTTTTAAAGGTACAATTTGCACTGTTCATACAGTCTTGGATTTGTGGCCTGGAATAGTCTACCTTCCAGGGGCCACACCCTTAAAACAAACACACTCTCTCTTCAAGCAGCTATCAGTTGCCAAAGCTCCTTAGCTAGGTACTTGGTCTAAGATTTACTGTGTAACTGAAGCCTGTTAAATATTAGTTTACATTTATATTTATCTATTTACCTATTGGTTTTTCGAGACAGGGTTTCTCTGTGTAGCTCTGGCTGTCTTGGAACTCACTCTATAGACCAGGCTGGCCTTCAACTCAGAGATTTGCCTGTTTCTGCCTCCTGAGTGCTAGGGTTAAAGGTGCACCACTACCACCACCTGGTTATTTTACCCTTATTTATAAAAAGCTCTATTTATAGAGTGACATTTCCTTTCTATATTACAGCTACTATTCTACAAAACTCTTCTATCCCTGTGGTAAAGTGAACTTCAGATACCTCATGTTTTCTAAGGTCTCCCATTTTTACTTTAAAAAAGCTTCTGAGCCACCAAGCGTTACAAATTCATTACTTTCACACAGAAATCTTACAACTAAGGGATGATAGAGGAAAACATATATACTGAATGGTATTAGAAGCCTCGATTAATCCATCCAGTGAGTCTGAAGGGTAGTTATAATTGTCCTGGTTTATATAACAGCATAAAAAGGGATCTTTTTTATGGCTAGACTGAATAGTCTAGCCAGTGTCACAAAACTAATACAGAATATTACTGTCTTTGTCAAAAGCCAGGAGGAAATGATACCTCATGATGCAGCCTAATATTCATTCATTCATTCATTCATTCATTCATTCATTCATTCGCCTTTTGCAGTGCTGGAGATCAAGCCCAGCCAAGCATTTAGACACACTTACTCTCACACACATACTCTGCCCGGCTTAAAAAGTTTTTGGACATTTTTTGAATTAGTATCTTTTTAAGTACCCTGCCTGGCCTGGAACTTTGCTATGTGTACCAGGCTGGCCATGAACTTGTAGCAGTCCTCCTGCTTCTATTTCTAAAGTGCTGGATTATAGGCATGTACCACCAGGCCTGGCTTACAATGTCTTTTACAAAATATTTTCTACCTTCCTCATCACAGAAAACTAATGCTATATATAAAAATTATGTACATCAATTATGTATAAAACACTTAGCATAAGCCTATTATATATTTACAATAATTATTTAAAACTGAATTAACGAATCTTATAACCCATTTTCACAACCTAACAAAAAATACAGTAAAAAAAAAAAAATTAGGTTACTGTCAGACATGGGTACATAATGAGTCAGAGACCAGCTGAGACCACATGAGACCTGTTTCACAAAAACAAGTTTTTCCATGTCAAGTATTTATTTATACTAAATCATAATGAAAATTAATTATTTCCTTTTTTTTTTTTTTTTTTGGTTTCTTGAGACAGAGTTTCTCTGTAGCCTCGGCTGTCCTGGAACTCACTCTGTAGACCAGGCTGGCCTCGAACTCAGAAATCTGCCTGCCTTTGCCTCCCAAGTGTTAAGATCAAAGGCGTGCGCCACCACTGCCTGGCAATTATTTCCTTCTTATTGGACATTTGAGCTATTTCTAAGTCATCACCAAATTATACCAATGTTTCCTAATCTTTTGGTCTTGGGACCCTTTCATTTTATTACTTATGAGTGAGGAGCCCAACACTTTTTTGTTCATATGGATTACACATATCCAGTCAAAATTTACAACATTAGAAATTAAAACTAAGGAAAATTTAAAATATTTCTCTTCCTTTACTTAAAATATGATAACATGTTTTTATTTTAAAAATATTACACCACAATATTTAACGTTTATGGAGAACATTATTTTACAACTGCAACTATCTTTAGCTCATACATAATAGAAGGCAGCTGGATTCTTAAGGCAGGTTAAATGTGGATGCTCCGGGTAAGGAGATAGGGAACACAATAACATGAGAAGAGGGAGCAGCACTTAAATAGCTGTACTGATACATTAAAATCAGTCTACTTTACTACACCAAATGATGATCATTTGAAATTTATTAAAGTTGGTGGGTTAGACAAAGCTTCAAAAATTCCCATTATACAGTATGAGGAACTTGTGTTTTTAAATAGCACTTCCCAGCAGATCACAGACATCTTAGGACACTCTCATAATCACAGGCAGACACAAGAGTTCCAAATAATTTTTTACTTGAACAAACTGGATTTTACAACTGAGAAGAAATATATCAACATTTTTTTTCTTAAAAACCTTTGAATTAAAGGTTCTTCTAGGTCTTTTTCTCTGATCTCATTAGTCATTTTTACAAGTAAAATGATGTTCTACAAAAAAAACCTCATCCAGTTTAGCTTGTAATTACATCACTGTATCAAGGGCAGCAGAAGATCTTGGTGCACATATGTCATTTCATTCAAGAGAACACTGAACAGAAGTATTCAAACTGTGATAAATAATTACTACTTCTCTGTTAGGAATACTGCTAAATGAAACTGTATCTGAACAATCACCAAGAACACAATGTGGGGTTGGAAACACAGCTTAGAGAGTGCCTGCCTAGCACGCACCAGGCCCTGTGGTTGATCCCTAGCACCACACAAACGGAACTTGATGGTGCACTCCTGTAATCCTGGCACTTGGAAGACAGATGCAGGAGGATCAGAAGTTCAAGATCACCGCAAGCTACAGCCCAATCCTGGCCTACATATGACCGTGACTCAAACAACAAAACCTACAAAATGGCCATCCTGATTCATGCTTCTAGGCAGACGAACCTACTATTCCTTTCATGAGGATTACTGTCCTGTGAGGAGAATGGTTGTGATGTTATGGTCCATCTGAAGGAAGGACTGCGGGTAGCACATCATGAACCAGTAGTCTCAGGGTTAGGGATAGTAGGGTTCAGCAGTTAAGGAGCTTGCCCAGTGTGTGTGAGGCCGGGGGTCTTAATGCTAAAAATTCATCCATATCAGTAAATACTTATATGCATTCCTAATATAGTGATAAATTTGTTAGAAACAGAGTTACTAAGCCAATTATATGTTTGTATACATTTGATACATACTGTCAAATTGTTTTCTGATTTGTCTGAAATATTTTGTATTTCCAAAGCTGTCTATATATTTATGTATTTCCCCAGCCCTTACTCAATATCTATATCTATCTATCTATCTATCTATCTATCTATCTATCTATCTATCTATCTACCTACCTATCTATCTATCTATCTATCTATCTATCTACCTACACATACACACTTTTGTCAATTTAAAGGTTTAAAAGTTGTGGCTTTTTTGGACCACCCCCCAGTGTCATCAAGTGCAGGCAGGCTCTTCCACAACTAGCCAGGCAACTATGCATATGTACCATTTTTATGTGTCTAATTCATTAAACTAACACAAGGACTAAATAAAATACAAGAAAAAGACTGAACACACACACACACATACACATACACACAGAATGGGGGCCAGATGAAATGCTACTGACAGTCTAAGGAAGTGTATGAGCTTTTTTGTTTCACTAGAATTTTGTTACACCCAAATCTTTGGGGCTTAGATTAGCAAAACTTTCATTTTATTATGTAGCTTTCCTCCCTTAAAGTAAGTTATAGTATCTTGTCATACACTTTGGAGGAAAAATGATATAAGATGGCAAAATTTTCAACTGAAGCGCACATGTAAAATCCACTAATGGCAGACTCAAGGCCAGCCTTCTTCCAAGCTGATTCTGATCTGAGAAAATGGGTGGTTTAATTCCTTCTCATGAATGCAATCCACTAAACACAGGGATGGAAAGTCACCTGAATGAACTGATGACCCCAGTTCACTCACCTTATGTACAGTCTATGCTGTACATGTGTTATGTGGACGTGTTAGTGTATTAAACTTTAAACATGTTTTCTCTCATGAATACTATGCCTTTGTTTCAAATACACAAAGATAGAAGACAAACATCACAAGACGTATTTACTTCTGTCCCACTGATCTTCACAGTCTCCCTAGGACACTGGGCTATCACACCAAGAGGTGCTAGCCTCCTGGCTGCAACAGTGATCACCCCTACTTCCCTGGGACTTCAGTTTAACAGCCCTCACTGGTGACTTGTGACATTGTCCTGCCAGTCCCTGCAGGTCCAGTACCCTGACAGGCCATTATGAAAAGGCTCTCTATCAGGACCACTGGCTGTCAGAAGTCACCAGCTGGCCTGCCACAGCCCTGCAGTCGCCAGGGTCCAGCTGCCAGTCTGGGCGGTGCTGTCCATGCTGAGCAACGTGCCACCCAGCTGCTGTGTGGTCACGTCCATCTGGAGCTCTCCAGCTAGACAAATCTCTATGCTGTCAGATCTCTTCGGCAAGCCTTGTTATGCAAATCCAATTACTCAAGTGTGCCCTGTAACTGCTGGCTAAGTGCTCCTAGAACCCATCTCACACTGACAGTCAGTTCACTTTTTTTTTCTTCACCAAAAAGTACCTCATTTATTCTTGCTTTGCTAAGCCCTTGTATCATTAAAGCAGAGTAGCTAAACTCCACGGTATTCTAACCTCTCCGCAGTGGGTTCCTGTTCTCCACACAGAGCTCAGGGGAAAATTAATTACAAAACAAAACCTTCTAATCAGACACTAGAGGTGATCAAGCTGCAGAGTTCCTACATTTGACAGAGGTCATTTTACTACCAGAAATATGAGACTTAAATTTTAATGACTTGGACAAAAATGGAATTATTAGAATAAAGCTGCAGTAGTACTTTTTATATCCAATTTTAAATTTTAAAATGAGGAAAGACTTTTCATCACATGAAGTTCATACTGATGGCTCCTTCCCTTTCTAAGTTCCTTTCTCCCCTGCACCCTCTCCTGGATAGGAACCCTCTATATGTAGCACAACTCACCCCTTAAAATGAGGTTTCTTTCTTTCTCTTTTAATAATTTACTCTAGCCAATCACTAATTGGAAGATTATTTGGGAAGTAAGTTTTCAAAGTCATTTAACTATTTCTATTCCAGTCATAAGACAATTGAGGGGAGATTCCACAATGGTAAGGCTGTAACTTAAGTCTTACTCAAAAAAAATGTCACTATAAAATTAATCACTTAAATATACTGAGAAGGGGAAAAGATTAACTTATCAGGAGCTTTGTTTTCAAATTCACAGTTTCCATGATCTACATACAGCAGTTAGGAGAGAAAGGACCTATATAAATGTCTGTCAGTCACAAAATCATACAAACATTATATAATCAGCATTATTTAAAAGGGGAATCTGGACCTCATTCCCTCAAAGACTGTAACTGGAATAGGAATGTTTAGGAACCTTACTGCAGCAGTCACAGCAGTTCACTGCTGATGGCAGACAGTCACACTTCAGCTTTAAAGACCTAGGGACTAGAGGATTGCTGCTGCTGCTGCTGCTGCTGCTGCTGCTGCTGCTGCTGCTGCTGCTGCTGCTGCTGCTGCTGCTGCTGCTGCTGCGTGGTGCTTTTCATTTTGTTTCACTTTCTAAGTGAACTTAGAAAATGGGTAAGAAAGAACATCAGGCAAGGAATTATGATAAATCAGAATACAGCATCTTAAAATATAGCATGAGAGCACTTTATTTGCTAAGACAGTTTCACTAATCACAACTCTCCAATTCTGTTTCTAGGGATTACTAAAATTTCTTCAAATTACACATGATACATATGATAAGCCCAAGAGCTTATATTCTTTGTTTTGGCCCTGTCCTAATCAAATGAGAGAAGTGCATAGTGTCTCTATGCTCAATCTGAAACCCAAACTACTTGGTAACTGCTTTTCAAGTGCTCATCTTTAAGTAATTTTAGTTTAGTTTAGTTTAGTTTTATTTTGTTTTTGAGGGTGATGCTCTTTTAGACATAGTTTCTCTGTGTAGCCCTGGCTGTCCTGGAACTCGCTCTGTAGATCAGGCTGGCCTCAGAAATCCACCTGCCTCTGCCTCCTGAGTGCTGGGATTAAAGGTGTGTTCCACCACCCATTTTAAGTAATTTTAACTCTTCAGAGACTAAAGTTTAGAAAGAATTATGTAAGTTGAAATTGAAAGCAAAAGTTTCAAATGTACCATTTGCATTGTAGGAATAAATATCTAGCCTACGGAGTGATATTTTTAAATGTGGGAATGTGACTATACTAAGTATGTGGCTACATTGAAAAGATGTGTTTTTATCTAATGAACTGGTTATACCACCATGTAATGGTCCTACCTACATATTAAAAAGAGGGCAAAGGGCTGGCGAGATGGCTCAGCGGGTAAGAGCACTGACTGCTCTTCTGTAGGTCCTGAGTTCGGATCCCAGCAACCACATGGTGGCTCACAATCACCCGTAATGAGATTTGATGCCCTCTTCTGGTGTGTCTGAAGACAGCTACAGTGAATTACGCCAGAGCGAGCAGAGCGTGAGCAAGCAGGGCCAGCAGAGGTCCTGAGTTCAATTCCCAGCAGCCACACACATGATGGTTCACGGCCAGCTGTACAACCATAAAATAAAATAAATCTTAAAAAAAAAAAGAGGGCAAAGTCTACTTTCATTGTGGCAAATTATATTTCTCTTCTTATCTTTAAAAACTACAAACGCTTAAATTTCTATTAGGAATAATTTAGGTTATTTTAAAACATTTCTTTTCCAACACTTAACGGACAGAGAAGTCTAAGTAACTAAGATTAGTCTTTAAACTAGTCTGTCAGAGCAAGCCTGCCTCTTTCTCTCCTTGCCTCCAGGATCTTACTATTGTAGCCCAGGATAGCCTTGATCTCACTGCTTAGCCCAGGCAAGACCTGAACTATCTAGTGATCCTACTGCCTCAGTCTCCTGAACACTAGGATTACAGGCATGAGTCACCACACCCGGTTCCAGACTTTCAGAGTAACAACTCACTATGCCTAATTCACTTCCTCACTGAAATTAAATACTTTGCTGTCCCTTCTATAATCAGAATTTATTGCCTATGAAACTCTTTCTACTGTTAAACAGCAAAACCAGAAGTCTCCTAATTTCCAAACCATCTCAACATTTTCTTCCTGGTTCTTTCAGAAGCAGTCAAAACAAAGGTTTCCCATTCAGAACCAAAAGTCAGCATAGAATAAGCATTGTACACAACAAAGCCCAACTTTCAGATTTTAAAGCTTCTAACTACCACCCTCTACCTCTTTAGAGCTCTGATACTCCATTTCAGACAGATGACAGCATTCCAAAGGTGTCACTAACTAGTCCCTTGATTGTCCCAGATACAAGCCTCACTTACAAGTACCACGGAAATGCCGTGTTCTTCAAGTCTAACCCTAATAGTAGCAACTCATATTAGAAGAGCAATCATTGAGGCCGGAGAGATGGCTCTGTGGTTAGGAGCACTTGCCGATCCTGGAGGCCTGGACTGGTTCCCAGACCAACACTGGGTGGCTTGCAACTGCCTGTTACCCCAGCCTCAAGGGATCCAATGCTCTCTTCTGACCTCCCATGCTCATGCAGGCACAGATACATACACGCAAAAAAAATTAATAAACAATTTTTTAAAAATGGAAAACTTAAGAAAATAGCATAATGTATGGTTAGGTAAAATTTCACTTCCAGCTTTTCTATGAGATACTCTTTAGTTTCAATCCTTGACTGTAACCTTTAAAAAAACAATTAATGGGAGGAAACATAGTTCAAAAAAAAACCCAAAACAAAATCCACCAATATTACAAAAGATCCAACATAAATTTTTCTTTTATAAATACATACCTTTATATTATAACATTACATTAGCTCTTGTTTAAGTCTTAAATTAAAATTTTTAAGCTTAGCATTAAGCTTTTTTTAAATGGAGGTACCATATAAAATAAATTATCAAATTTATTATCATATTTTTTAAAAAGAGAGAAACTCACACAAGTCAGATGTGGTAATACATGCCCTAATCTCAGTACTTGGGAGGCAGAGGCAGAAGGATCTCTTTGAGTTTGAGAGTAGCCTGGTCTATGTAGTCAGTTTCAGGAGCCAGGGCTATGAAGAGAGACCCTATTTCAAACTCCAAATCAAAACTCTCACAATGTGAAAAGTGATAAAGGAAAATGTGAAACTTCTGCCTCTGGCCTCAACAAGCAGGAGTGAGCATGTACATTTTCCACAAATCTCAAGCATCTCACTAGAGTAAGTATAGCTGGCTAAGGACCACTTTAGAGCCATTTAGAGAATTGCCAAGCCCACCACAAGTGTGATTACTTCCACCTAGCAGAGGCAGCACCATTTATTTTTACCAGTTACAACTATTTCCATACATGTCAAACAGAAGGGTGTGTTTTCTTTTCAAGATACAACTAAATCTGTTCTCCTGAAATTCAGTATATCAATTTAGTTGCCAAATTGACACCTTGGAAGTCCATTCATCACTTTGCCCAGCACCCAACCGAGCACAAAAGCTGAAGAAGGAAGAGGAAGAGGAGGGAGGAGAGAGAAATGGGGAAGGAAGAGGATAAGGAGGACAAGGAGGAGGGGGGAGGAAACTTAACCAACTATGGCATTCTGAGGTGAGGCCAGAGCTAGGTAAGGTGCCATGTTACTGTTGGCATGACTGAACAATAGTATTAAGTTTTCTGGGAGGGAGGGAGAACAGAAGAGGTACATGTGTATGCTTCCTGATTCTTGCCATGCAGTAGCTGACAAGCCATGGGACTCAGCCAGCAAGAAGAGAGTCATCAGATATGACCTACAACCTTGGACCTGCAGAGCCATGAGTCAAAATGAAACCATTCAAATAACAGATTAAAAAGACTACTGTAATCCTTACTTAATAAGTGCCTTCTGGATGAAAGGGGGTTGAATGAAGAACAGGGAAACAGAAATGCCTTAGTGGTTAGAACCCCGGGTCACTCTTCTTGAAGGATGCAAGTCAATTCCTATCACCCAAGTCAGGCAGCTCAGAACTGCCTATGATTCCAGCTCAAGGGGTTCAGTTGCTCCTGGCCTTCATCGGTACCACTGACCCTAATGTGGCATATACACAAATATACACTGATTAAAAATACATCTTCAAAAGGGAATAAAGAACATAAATCCAATGAGAAAACATGTATTTGATGCTTCCTTGGGTCAAAAAACAAAAGGAAGAGAACTATAAGCCAACAGAAAAGCAATGAATGACAGCTGGCACTAACCTGAATACGGGCACAGGGTCTGTTTACCTTACAGTATTCCTGTGGCACTTTACAGGCTACCTTCTTATAATACCTACGGTACTCATATTATCACTTTTCTCTATCCCCTTCTCCATGACTAGTACAAACTAGTATGTTTGGACTATTGCAGGAGTGTCTCCAGGCACCCCAGATTTACTCTGACCCTCTGTCTAAGGTATTTCCCACACTATAGCTGCTATCATCTTTTAGAGATGCTAATGTGGTCACAGTGCCTTCCTGTTTACAAGTTTAAGGCTTCGCTCTTCTACTCTTCTAGCCATGAAGAACAAAAGGGGCAGCAGTCCAACAGGGCTTAGGCCCACCTCCCCTTTGACTCTAAGATATACTTAAGTTTTGTAAACATGCCAATTTTCTATAAAGTCCATGTAATCCCAACAAAATTGTTAACAGAATGTGTTTAGAACAACATAATAAAATTACTCCTATATTTCTTTGGAACAATAACCAAGTAAACGTTGTTTAGAAAAATTCTGAGTATCAAGGGGTGAGTAGTGGGGGTGGGGGGCGGTTGCAGGGAAAGACCATCCCTGCCAGATAATAATACAATAGAAAACAAAACCGTCCTCTAGGAAAAGAATCAGCCGTGATCTATCAACAGGATCCTACAGAGAACTAAAGAACATATATGGAAATTGAGGATGAAATTAACAGAATATTTGAAATTGATGAAGAAAAGATTTTTATTTCATTAAGTGGATTTTAAAAAGAGATTTGTTTTTATTTTATATGTGCAGGTATTATGCCTGCATGTATGTCTGTGCTGGTTTCCCAAGGAAGCTAGCAGACAGGGCTGGATCCTCTGGAACTGGAGTTGCAAACAGTTGTGAGCCTCTGCATCTATGCTGGAAATTGAACCTGGGTCTTCTGGGAGATCAGCCAGTGCTGTTGACTGCTAAGCCACCTCTCTCCAGCTCCCATTAAGTGGATCTTCAAAAGAAAAAAAGCAATCTACATCTATACTAATATTCCCTCTATCAAAATAAACCACATATAGATCAAAGAGTTAAAGTTTTAAAAATAACACCATAACTAAGATAATATATATATGAATTTTAAAATCTTATACTCTGGAAAGGGCAAAGTCTTTTTAAGTAGGTCATAAAACTCAGAAGCCATAACAGATAAAACAAAACAAAAAGTCCAATTATATAAATGATTCAAAATTTCTGTTTTTGAGAAGTTCTATAAATAAAGAACAGACTGGCAGTGTATATTTTTGACATTTTTATTTTCCCTTACATATTCGTATCTACTAAAAGAGAACCTCCATAGAGAAAGTATGTGTGAATGTGGTGTGCATGTGTCTGTGTGTGAGTCTATGTGTGTGTTTGTATGTCTATGTGTGCATGTATGTCTCTGCTATATTCCTAGGTTTCTAGGCCTAGACTAATACTAAGTACATGGTGACATATACTCTGCAGGTAATTGCTGAATGAATGAATGAATTTTTTTGTTTGTTTTGTTTTTTTTGAGACAGCGTTTCTCTGTAACCCTGGCTGTCCTGGAACTCACTCTGTAGACTAGGCTGGCCTCGAATTCAGAAATTCACCTGCCTCTACCTCCCAAGTGCTGGGATTAAAGGCGTGCACCATCACCAACCGGCGAGCATAAACACTCTTAAAATACCAAATGGTGTAATTTTTAACCCCCAAGAGTAGAAATGTGAAGACAGTATTCCAGGTATGACTAAATACTCTCTCTTACTTTGTGCTGCTGCAGCAGATTATTTGAGACAGGGTCATTTATACAGGAAGACACTTTCTCAGATTTCTGGAGGATAGAAAATTCAAGATGACAGTAGCCCCAGGTTTGTGGTTAGTAACAGTGGATCTCTGCATCCTACAGAGGTAAAGAACACCATTCCTCAATAAGGCAGAAGCAGAAAGGCAGGCGATCAAGAGACCAAACTCCCTGGGTCAGAGTCTTTGATAGGGACTAACTAATTTCCAAGAGCAGTGCCCTCACAACCCAAAACACCCGCCCCAGGCCCACCCTCTACACACCGCTGCCCTGGGAATGAATTTCTCAGAACATGTAATCTGAGGAGCACATTCAGATCAGATCACTCTCCTACATCACTAGTGTGCAAACTGCTGAAACACCTGGCAACTTCCACCAAATCCAAAACACAGATCCTCTGCTGGCTGTGGCAGAGCATGCCCCAGGCCCAGCACCCCAGAGGACAGTCAGGAGGACTCCACGTTCAGAGCTAGACAGATCTACACAGTGAGCTCCAGGACAGCCTGTACTGTATGGCAAGACCCTATCTCAATAAAGACACCAAAAGAAAAAATTAATTTAAACAGAATAGATAATATTCTTTGACCTGGCATTTCCATTTTTAAAGAAAAATACTTGAAAACATCTATGCTCATGAATATTTAGAGTTGCCTCTTTTGTAACAGTAAGACTGTCCATATAATAAAACATTTTGTAGTATTGAAAACAATAAAGCATATTTACTACATACTATAAGATATGTTAAATAGAAAAGTGAGTTGTAAAAAAAGAATCCAATTTTCTTTTTAAGAAGTGTACATAAGGCAATCTTAAACTATAACATACAGAAATTTTTTTTTTTTTTTGATAACATGAGTTGGCCTCAAACTTGGTGTTAGTGGAGAGGATGACTCTGAACTTGTGATTCTTGTCTCCATTCCCTGAGTATGCCAAGTTTAGTATGCTGAGTTTGAATCAAAGTCTTCATACATACTAAGCAAGAACTGTACCCACTGACCCAGAAGCTTTAAGAACAGAGGTAGAAATTCTTCGTTCCATTTAATAAAGAAAAGAAAAACACTAGCAAAGAGGAAATTTTAAAAGGTAAACATTAATTAACTCAGTGGCTATGAAGCCATGTTTATAATATATACCTTGCTTTCTGAGTAAGATTTTCAGTTAGTTTCAAGATAACATAAGCACATGGACTACAGCACTGATGGGAACAGACATCACCAGCAGTGTACCAAAACCTGGCAGAAAGTGGCCATGAGTTACTTTTTAAAGCATTATTAATAGGTAAAATGAAATTCATATAGAAAAGAGTGGAAAATGGTTATTATTGGGTCCTGAAAATGCAGCAGGCCTCCTAACACTCCTGTAAAAGCTAACATTGTGCTAGAAGTCGCCAATCTTCCAACAGATCGAGGGGCTATAGCACGATGAAGGAAACTGCCAGAATCCACCAACTAAAAGCCTCTGCATGCTATATCCCAGTCAAGGAACTGAGTGGACTCTAGACATCAGCAAGACCACCTACCATGTTCTCTCTCTTCTATCTTCCCCATCCCTCTCTCTTCTCTATGATTCAGACTGACTGAATCTAAGGCTTTGGGCCTGGTAAGTATGTCTACCAATGAATTATACTTACAGATCCCTCACCTGTTATTTTGAGCACAGATTATCATTTTCCCTCAATACAGTTTTTAAAAAGAAGATTCCAAGGTCGAAGAAGCTTGTGATACATGATACCCAATCTGAAAAACCCAAGATGTAGTTCAGTTCTATAAGCTTGCGCAGCATGTGCAAGAGCTCTGGTAAGCACTAAGAAAACCAGCTACTACTACCAACAAAAATGACTATGAACATTGTTATTATCTTTCTTATGTTGTATCTATCACCAGCAGGAATTCATAGAAGCTAGAATATAGAATATAAAGAAACTTGAAGAGGGAGTTACAGAGCCAGGAACATCAATTTTTTACTGCCTCTGTTAAGGAAAGGAAATACTAAGACATATAAATGAAATGGAAGAATAACAATTTATAGATCAGCCAGGCAGTGGTGGTGCACACCTTTAATCCCAGCACTTGGGAGACAGAGGCAGGTGGTTTTCTGAGTTTGAGACCAGCCTGGTCTACAGAGTGAGTTCCAGGACAGCCAGGGCTACACAGAGAAATCATGTCTCAGAAAAAAAAAAATTATAGATCATCCCATATACTCAATTCAAGCTATACATTTGCCCTCACTTGTATCAAATCATCTGATGTATAAATTGCCCAAGAAAGAAAAATACTGTTTTTATTAACAAGTTTACTTGTTAGAAGAATTCAATCAGAAAAGTATTTCAACCCAATAGCTGGATAAACACCAATAAACCATGGTTGCTACTAAAATGTACAGTTAAAGCTACTAAATGTACAGTTAACTTAAAATACCACTAGTCAGACTAATCAGAACTAAACAACAAAGACAGACAGGGAACATATCCAGAACGTAAGAAATGTTCACAAAGAAAACTTTTGGGGGACATAAAACTAAGAATGGCTAGGATGTGTGAACCAAAGACCTCAAAGTTTTCTCCCTGGACTAATCTTTCTGTGATACAAGAGACTCGTGTAACCCTCTGCTTTTCCTTCTTCTTAGACAGAATAAGACATTCCTTCAGTCTCTCATCATTTCTCTTTGGAAGTTCTGGTTGAAAAGGTCTGGCTATCTCTACCACTGTTTCAGACAAAACTGGCTGTCATTTGTGGTTTGCATCCCTGAAGTGCTTTAAAGGACATTAGAGGTAAACATTCCTGTTGATCCGATGAAGCAGCGTGTTTGATGATTTGCATGCTGTGATTCCATTTTCAGGAAACAGAAAGAAGCAGTAATCCTTTCAGATCAAACTTTACCAGAGGAGTTTTAGTACAGCATTTATCATACCCAGCAAACGGCAGAGAACAGCTCCATCCGAGACAGCAAAACAGAGGAAGATAAAGGTCTCCAAACCCCTAATAGCACTTTCCCAAAAAGGGGCCATAAACTTAACACCACTGACAGCGAAATGCAATCTGCTCTTTGCAGACCTGGACAGGAATTGCTTCAATACTATCTTTTCCCCTCTTCCTCATCATAAAAACTGCTGGTGTGGATGCACAGATCTGCATCCCAGGACGCTAAGGAGATTAGGAACCCACAAATACCAACAAAGACAGGAAACCAGACTTTGTTCTCACAGCTTTACCACCATTTCGCTTCAGAAATGACGTATCCACTGAACACTGAAAAGCAAAGCACAGCCAGGACAGACCAGACACAACATCACCATCTCCTCCAGATAAAGGGTCGGTGCACAATACCTTAAGGGGACAATTACTTTATCTTCTCCATCCCTTGAGATCATTACTGAAAGGGAATAACTGAAGAGCCCTTCAGAAAGCAAGCACCACATCATCAAAGACATGCTCATATGCTAACTTCAATCCAACTCCAACTTCAATCCAGTCAAAGTTGTGGTCCTGCAGTCCAAAGACGCATTTGAAATGACTTCTTCACATATAATCTAATATAATTTAAGGAAGGGCCAAAAGGAAAGAATATTTACAGGAACTGTTCTATAGAAAGAAAAAAACTACACACAATTAGATATATTTTCCATCTTAAACTTTATTTCGAATCCTTTGTGCTTAAATCCTTTATTAGTTTTAAAACTTCATCAAGAGAAATTAAAATATAAACAAAACAATATAATATAAATAAAATGAAATAGTATTAACTTAAAAACTTAGTTCTTTTTAAGTAAAGATTCTTCTCCCCAAAAGAATTTGCATGGAAGATTATAAGTAAATGTCTGGTAGTTCTTTATATAATAATATATATTATAATGGCATCATAAAAAACTCAAGAACATTTAAAAGACAGATATAAATAAAAGGGGGCGGGCTGGAAAGATGGCTCAGTGGTTAAGAGCACCGACAGCTCTTCCGAAGGTCCTGAGTTCAAATCCCAGCAACCACATGGTGGCTCATAACCATCCGTGACGATATCTGACTCCCTCTTCTGGAGTGTCTGAAGACAGCTACAGTGTGCTTACATATAAATAAATAAATCTTTAAATAAATAAATAAAAGAAAGGTATGCCATACACATTTTAATTGCCAATGAAAATTAAATTCAGAGTTACTATGGAATGAGAAAAAAATAACAGTAAAACAAATTTATTTTTTAGACAATAAAATGTTTTTGTGGTGTGAGAGAAGAGCCAAGAGGTACAGTCACAAAGGTGGAGAACAGGGAAATGTCAGGCTGTGAAATCAGACAGCTCATTTCCACAGTAACCTTCCCAAATTCTCTGAGTCATGAGACAGACACATACTTCAAATTAACATTAGTGCCAACATTTTATTTTGGTGTAGTGCCAAAGTTGTCATTCAGAAGAGCAAATATGACAATATTTGTGATCCCAGAACTCAGGAGACAGAGGCAGAAGGATCCCAAGTTGAGACCAGGTTAGTCTACACAATGAACTCAAGTCCAATCTCTACAAATAAGTCTATCTTAAATCATAAATAATGACAGCATTAAACAGTCAGGAGTAGTGGTGTACAGCTACATCCCAGAGCTCGGGAGGCTGAAGCAGGAGGCCAATGTCTGACTGTCTTCCTCTTTCTTTTCTTCTCGTTTCTTTTCTTTTTCCTTTCTTTTCTTTTTTAATATCCAAAGCTTTTTTTATTAACAATAACATCCAGAGTTAGTTTTTGTAGCCTTGGCTGGCCATTCTTTGCCCTTGGCATGCTCAAACTTCCAGCCCTGGGAATGGACATGGGGTTTGGTGTGTCTGTGTGGGGTTCCTGGGGTCTTGACAAAGTGTCCGTATACCTCTCATCCCTTCCAATGAGCAGACAGGAGCACTATGCCTTGGCTCTTGGGAGAAACCAGGGCCAGCTGGTCAAAGGTGAAGAGGATCTTACCCCTACCCTTGAGAATGCGGCTTCGGCCTGGCTGCTCACTGGCAGTGCACACACCTTCAGCTTGGGGACTTCCAGAATCCGCTCATCATCTGTGACCATCCCCACAACCACAGGGGTCTTCTTCTCCTGGCCAGGAAGCTTTATCTTTCAGACCATGCGGGATAGGGACAGAGGTGGCCAGTTAGTGAGGCCCATAAATAACCTCTTCAGCACAACCTGATTGAAGGTAGAGTTGGTCCATCTGGGCCAGAAACCTGTACAGCTTGACTAGCAGCCACAGGTAGATGTCTTGGCTCTTGCACTCCTTGCACCAAAACTTTTGGTCCTTGTGGCAAATGTCAACACCCATGATGGCACCTCCTCAGGAGAACAACTTCAAAGGCAGTCTACACTGTGTGATGAGGTAAGTGTGGTCTATATAATAAGGCACTATGGATTGAGGTTAGTTTGGTCTATATAGTGAGGCACTATGTAATGGGGTTGCTATGGTCTATATGGTGAGGCACTATGTAATGGGGTTGCTATGGTCTATATGGTGAGGCACTATGTAATGGGATTGCTGTGGTATATATGGTAAAGCACTATCTGATGAAAAAAAAAAGGCCACTATGAGAAGTTCAATTCAGATTCCCCAATCTTTATTCAATAAAAACAGAATTCTCTTGAATTCCTCAATGTTTTCATCTTTATCACTAGTTTTTCCACATCATCTTCCCTTCCTGGGAACACTGTCTGAAGTGCATATTAACACATCCTCTGTAACTGTGAAAATCACAATTCACATTCTCAAAAGTTGTGTGCTCTATCTTTAAAAAAAAAAATCACATTTGAAAAGATATTAATAATAAAACTCATTATTTTTATTTATGTGTATGCCATAGTGTGTAGGTGTCTGCGGAGGCCAGAGAGCACTGAACCCTTGGAACTGGAGTTGTGGGTGCTACCATCACATGAAAAGATCAAGAATTGTCCCCTTAAAGAAACTTGCTATTGTAGGGCATCCTGGCAGTTAAAGATAATATCGCCGACGCAGTCTTTGCTCTTGGTGTTCCCATAACCACACAACCACTAAAGGATCCTTACCATCCTGCAAGAAAAAGCAAAGCCACACAAAAGCAGTCCTGACTGAATTTCAAGTCTCCTTACAACCAAATGAGTAACTTCTTTTCTATTCTTCTCTTATATAATACATCTTGAGCACAGTGTCTCCCCTGTCTCCCCTCCTGTCTCCTTTCTCCCTTAGGTACCCTAACCCCTGACTGCAGAAAACAGGTCTCCCAGGGACATCATGGTGGCTAACAACCATCTGTAATGGGATCTGACGCCTTCTTCTGGTGTGTCTGAAGACAGATACAATGTACTCACATAAATAAAAAAT
>NW_022196903.1:47543630-47546382 GCF_008632895.1 Mastomys coucha
ACACACACACACACACACACCTCACTCTGATGCCTCCCCTCACAGTTTCCCTATCAAAATATGGAAAGAATTATTACCTAACTAAAAACCCCATAGAGGAAACGGAAAACATTTTTGTTTCAAGTGCTTGAATCTGGTCAGTTGAGGAGGGAAGGGTAGCCTCTATGAAGCATCAATGAGAATTTTAGTGTGTGAGATTATAAAGATATACTCCAGTATTCTGCAGTACAACTCATCTCTAACAGTGATTTACATATGTAAATGTACTCTTAGTTGCAGAGCTTGTAAAGGCTAATAATACCTTTACCTAATACTTTACATGCCAAAAAAAGTCCATCGGTTAACCTTCTGCATCTCAATAACTTCTTAAAGACCCATCCCCCACCACCCCACACCCACAGAGCCCAGCGTGGTTTACTTCACCTAGAAAACAATACACTTCCCACTGCTGGCTAACTGCATCAGACCAGCCAGGCCCAGCCAGGCAGTTTGGTCATTTTAACCCTCCTTCTCCCAAGCAAGTGCACGCAATCATATCTTTTAAATCACTCCATTTAATTCTAAAACTTCTACTTGTTTACTATCTAGGCAGCTTTACTTTTTCTCTGGATGGATTAAAAGGTAAGTTTAAACAATTTCTGCCAGCCTCCCCACCCAACCCAGCACCCTCTTGTCTCTGACAACCAGCATCCACAGCAGCACAAGTACAATGGTAATGATCCTTTTCCTTCCCTAACTCCCCACCTTGGTACAGCTTCCTTGCTTCTGTAACTTACATAGACTAACTAAAACACTACTTTGCATACAGTTAAGGTTAGTTGGTCTCTAGTCATCTTTCCTAGCACTTACACCCAATTATCCTACATCTGCAGAATCTAAAATCTATTTAGTGCTTGGTTTTACTGTTGTCATTTCTTGTTTTATTTTTGCTTTTATTATTACTAAACATGCAGGTGTAGTATATTATTATTTTCTTCGCTAACACTTAAACATTACTAAAAATGTCTAATTTTAAAAACCAAATATTAAAAACTCTATAAATCTCAATGCCAGTTTTCCTTTCAAAGCCACAATAACTGTCTTCTTTTTTTTTTTTTTTTTTTTTTTTTTTTTTTTTTTTTTTTTTTTTTTGTTTTTGGGGGGGCGCTTTTCAAGACAGGGTTTCTCTGTGTAGCCCTGGCTGTCCTGGAACTCACTCTGTAGGCCAGGCTGGCCTCGAACTCAGAAATCCACCTGTCTCTGCCTCCCAAGTGCAATAACTCTCTTCTAACTAGTCAGTTTATTATCTCAAACATCAGAAATACAATGATAGGCATCTTCAATAGTTTCAAAGAGCAAAATGCTAACTTTTAAAGTAACAAATTTAACTAAGTTAAACATTTTTTATCTTAAATAAATATACTTCTCATGAATAAGGTTTTAAAATGAAGTATGCCACACTCATAACATATGCAAGTGAAATCCTGAAATGTTTCCTTTCACCCATGAGATTCCGAACATTGGCCTCAATGGTTTTAAGGCCAACAGTCAGTTGCTCTTTACACTACTTCCTTCCTCCCCTCTCATCTGAGCCAACCACCCCAACCATAACCACCAATAGGCACATCACCTAGACCCACAGTGTTTTAGTGCACTGCCCCCCCTCCGACCTTAGACCGTCTTCTCTTTTATATCTATATGGATGTTTCCAAGGTAACATTTGCTCAGGCCAACACTACTTCCAAGTGAAATGAGAGCAGACAAAAATCTAAATGCTTTATTAAAAAAATAACACATATGCTAATGAGTAAGGATTTTCTCCCCATCACTATTATTAATGAAAAAACTAATTTGTAGAATTTCAGCAAAACAGTTAATCCAAATAGAAATAACTAGAAAAATATAGTCATTGGGGGTGATCATTTCTTTATTGCATGAGATTTGCATTTACTTGCTCTTAATACATAAAGCTAATGTGATGAGACAAGAAGCCTGTTTCAATTATAGCCATATATATATACACACACATACATATATATAATTATATATAGTATTATAAGTACATTATATATTATATATAGTATTATAAATACATTTTTTGTTAACCCAGCTTACTGTGTCAAATATGATTTTTGAAAATGTTGGCTACAAAGTCCACAAAAGCCTGGGTAAGAAATTCTGACAAGCCAAGATACAATTCATGGCCAGCAGAGACAATTCTAGAACACAAGCATAAGCTAAAAAAAAAACCACAACAGCTTCTTATGTTAAATAAGTAGAAATATTAGCATACAACAAAGCTAAGAAGCAGACTGTTGTATCAAGTTAAAAAGTAAAATATGCAGGTCAAATGTCAAATGTGAAGTTATTTTAATGCAAAGACACTCTCTAATAATATGGTATAGACTTACTTTTAGTGCAACACACATGCTAACCAAATAATTCACAATATAAGAGAGAGACAATAGTAGAGGGAAGAGCTTTAAGAATTTACCATGTGAGAGGGAAGGTTTTATTTTGTTGCTAAATGGGAACATCAAGTGGGAACTCAGGCTTTTACTTTGAAAATATACATTTCTTAAAAAGGCTTTACACACTAAGAAGCCTCCGAGAAAAGGCAAGTGTGTACAGTAAGTAAACTTCATAAAGCAAAATGATCAAAGCTAAGTATTGGCCACCTCTGCATGGCAAGTACACATTTTTTCTTCCTTTTTTTTTATTAGATATTTTCTTTATTTACATGTAAATTTCTCCATTCCCAGTTTCCCCTCCA
>NW_022196903.1:47547536-47566402 GCF_008632895.1 Mastomys coucha
CAGCATCTGCTGTCACCTGAGTTTTTTATCCTAGCCATTCTGACTGGTGTGAGGTGGAATCTCAGGGGCAAGTACACATTTTTAAAGTATAAAAATCAAGATAATGTATAGGGAACCACATTTCTTCCAACTGGACATTTGTATTAAATAATTCGATTGGTTTTGGTACCATTTATTAATTTATATTTAATGGCTCATAAAAATACAACATGGTATTCAGTTTAATGAAAACATTTTATTTTTATAAAATTTATAATGAGGTGCTTTTTTTGTTTTATATTATCACCTTTTTAAAATGAGCTGATTCAAAAAAGCTATAAAGATTCGTTGAAAGCCAGTACAGGAAACTTAAAAACTTATTTTCCTAAACCAGCTTTTAAGACATGAGCATGAACTGCCTAATGAGTCCCACAGTCGGGCTTGTGTAAAAGGCCAAGGTCTCTCGCCTCCTCAAAAAGGCTCATCAGTGCAGCCTGTGTATGTGTGTGTGTGTGTGTGTGTGAGTGTATGTGTGAGTGTGTGTGTGTGTGTGTGTGTGTATATGTGTGTGTGTGTGTGTGTGTGTGTATAACAAAGCGTATGTATACAGTAGGGTGTGGGTTAATTTGCGGCACTAGGGGGGGTTGAAATATTTTCAAGGATTTTTACAAGCAGGATCCCTTCTCATTCTTAGAACAGTTTAACAACAATAACAACAATAAACACTATATTCATTTTATTTTTTTAAAAAGGTAATCTCTGTAAATGTCCACTTTGATTTACTTTCAGAATCAACCTAAAAATAAATTATCTGTAAAACTCAGAAGTCTTTTAAACTCTCTGGGAACACTTAGTTAGCCTTACTATCAGATGTATTTTTTAAGCCAACTTCAAAAGCAAAAATCTAGGAAATGTCTTAGATCCTCTCAAACAAAAACTCTCTTAAGTCTTCCCTTTCTCTGAGGCAGGCTTGCATGCAATGCCCCCTGGTGGCCCAGGTGAGCTCTTAACAGGGCTGTGGCCAGAAGCTGAGCATTCCTTGAAATATCAACTACATCTTTCAACTATTCTACCATCCTCCCAAATGAATTTTTATCCTACCGTTGAAAAATAATATATATTTAGAAATTTTAAAGTCTTTAACCAGTTAACTGCATGCATGAGCATGACAATTTCCTCAGTCTTTAAATCATAAAAGAAACAAAACATTTTCACAAAGCAATTTTGTACTTAAGTTTTCATTTCAAATAATAGAATGTTTAGGGAGAGGGATAAGGCTGGAGTAACCAAGTTGCTTTGTAAAGTTACACTGTATAATTAATTCCATGGTAAGAATGTTTTTATGGTGTGTTTTGGTGACCTTTTATTACCATCAAGTTCACAATGCTGGTGGGCTGCCTTTTAATCCCTCCGCAGACAAAAGCCCTAAATAAACACAGATCCCTTCCTGGGAAAAGTCCACTCTGGTTAAATAGTAAGGAAATGAGTAAATCATTAGTAATCTTTAAAGCCAAAGCTATAAACTCAAGTTACCTTCAGCTGAAATGAAAGTGTCCTGCAAGAGTTTCAAAGTTCTGTCACAGATAGACATCTCCAGCTCTTGACTCCAGACTAGGCGCCAGCTGATAAACAAACAATTTAAGTCAAGAGCTGGAGAATTCCCAGCTTTTTCATTTAATGGCCCTGGCTAAGAATATTTATTGCCTCCAGTTTTATTCTCACTTAGCTCTAAGAGGGAATTTAAACTCATCATTATCTTAAAGCCCCATACAGGCATTGGGCAGCTCACCTGAGGCAGCTCCTCTTACTGGGTACTAGTTTGAGCCTCTACTAGAAGTGATGTAATAATATAAACTAATTAACCACAGTTTTATGTTGACTTTTTAACAAGCTAAATAAATTTTGTTCAATATAGTTTATATTCCCACTTGGGATAGTAACGATTCCAAAAAGTTTAACTTTACAGTTTTCAGTACAAACCCAGCAGCTGAAACAGAGAAGGGGACAGCTTTTCTCTACCTTCTCACAAGCTTGTGGTCCTGGCCGCTCTTGCCACCCTACTCAAGCCATTCAATGAGCCTGCTTCTTCTGAATCAGATATGGACTCCTTCCCGTTAACTTCACTATCTCCGTGTAGACAGTCTGTTACTTAATGGAGCAGAGTGCAAGGTCTAAGACATAGATGTTGGATCATGCTAACTTGTTTTTAATACGAGTACTTACAAGAATATAAATAAAATATCAAAGTTCAGCCCAATTAAAGACCATAAGATATCATCAAATAGTTTTAAGTGCTGATTTAAAGTTTGCTATTACAAATTCCAGGTCTCATGATTACTCTTATGTCTTTCTTTAAATTATTGCTGAATTTTAGAAAAATCTCATCTCTACACAGGATTTTAAATCAAAATAGCTTCTTCAACAGAGTGTTTACAAGAAATAAACTATTCTTTTGTGAGATGTTTATCCAACAAAAGAATGCTAAATGAGGATCTGCTATAGCCTACAATGAAGGGTTAATAAGTCATTAGTAAAAAAGAAAAATTATTTTCCTTATATTTCTCAATTTTCAAAAAGTTTTACAAACCTATCTTGGTGAGAAAAACCAATTACCTATTACAGTGTCTGCCAAGACTGTTTTTCTACTTTTAGTACATTAAAACTGTTGGCTGTTTGAAAACAAGTATTACTTTCAAATATGCCCTCTCAGAGTCAGCGAGGGATAAACAGCTATGGTGACAACAGCTTTAACCCAACAAAGCGGCATCAGCCACCTTGCTGACATTCCCCAATGAGGGCATCAAAACGAAACCAAACAAAACCTCTAGTTTTCATATCCTTGATGGTAATTTGAGCTAAATACAAAACAACAGTCCACCATCAGCTCAGGCTGAAATCCCGGTGAGGCAGGAAAGAGCAGGCATGCCCACTGTTCCTGTCCCAGAAGAAAGGAAGAGAACCGTCACGAAATCTGTAGGCACATTCCCAAATAGAACACCCAAAGGAAAAAAATACAACATGTGGCAAATACAAGGAGACTAATTTAAACTTAACTTCATGTCCTTTTTATCTGCCAACATTATCAAATTACTTTAAGAAAATCAGACATCTGAAGAAAATAACTATTTTCACAGTAACAAGGCCCTTATCAAATTCTCAAATCCATCTTTTCTCTCATCTCTCCCCAAGTGCTACACCCAGATCTAACAAAATAAGGCTATATAAAGCATAATAGAACTGATTTCACGCTGCTTAGAAATCAATAACATTGAGGAATAATATATTATACACAAGCAACGGCTCCAGATTTATTTGCTAAATCTACTTCTATTTTACATAAACAGAGTAGGTAGGTCACATACTCCTAACTGTGTGACCAGACCCAACTGTGTCTGGTCTGACTTACATCCTGAATGGCAATTAAAAGACATTAAAAATACCCCAGGATTACTCCAAGCAGGACCCCTGCCTTACTGATGTGCTTTCCACCACAGCAATGTGAGAGCACGGGATCCCTCCACCACGGGCAAGCACTGGCCAGGAGCAACCTCTGCAGTGAGTGGTTGTTTAACTGAAAATTACAACACAATTCAAACATAGCCTTCAGATTCAGAGAGGAAGGAATCCTGAAATGAGAGAGCAAGTGTATGGAAAGGAAGCAGACGACTAGTAACAGTGACTGTTGTAGGAATAGAGAGTGACAGCAATAATGGAAACTCTGTGCCACCTCTTGGCTGTCAATACCTCCTTCTCCCATTCTTGTCTCAGGATACAAACCAAGCTGCCTAGCTATGCTATCTTATCTTACACAGAGTCAGCAGTCCTGTTTCATTGTATTAAGAACTTAAAACTCAGAGGGGGGCCTGGCTATACCAGCTGTTGCAGTAGACTTACAGTGTGCCAAAGAATATGAAAAGATTTTTATGGCCACCACTTCAGACCTCATTTCAAATAAACCTTTGAAAATATTTACAAATATTTCTGAACTACCTGTGCAAAGTGTAGAAAACCTGGAGGCACAAAAAGGACACTTAATGGATACAGGGTTATAATAGAAATTTCAGGGAATCAAAATGACTAATATAATTCACTCAAGTTTGTGTACTCTGCTAGTGAATCTTAAGCCATTTTAAAGAAATGTAGTTAGTTACCAAAGTTTAAGTACATGAACTTACTACTCAAACATGAGCTACTAAAACATGAAGTATCAAAGCATGACCAAGAACAGTATTACGATTTTATTTAGTATTTTTGAAGAGAGTAACTCAAATCTCTCATTCAAAAGTAAAATGCTACAACATATTTTTACATTTAGTTAGTTAGTAAAGATATGAGTTTCCAGTTAGAGAGTAACTTTAAAGAAACTGCAACAGTAATATAACTCTTAGAGGAGAGAGTCTAGTCAGGTATGGTATGTCATAGCTATAATTCTGGCATTCAGGCTGAAGCAGGATGCAGTAAATTCAAGGCCAGCCTGATTAGAGTGAAACACTGTCTTAAAGAAGAGTAAAAACAAGAGACCTATGTAAATTTAATCAATTTATTTCAGAATAAAACGTATAACTTTATTTATTGAATGATAACTGATACACCAAAACTCACACTTATTTAACATATAAAATGTGACCAGAGTGGAAATAAGCATACATCCATAAACCTGTCACTATTATCAAGGTAAGGAGCATTTATCTCCCAAAGTCGCCTCATCTTTGTGCCTTATTGCTGCTGCTGCCTTGCAGAAGCAAGACTGAAGGAAAGATCTACTTTCAATCTTTTTGTTTGGTTGATTTTTTTGTTTTGTTTTGTTTTTCTTTTTTTCTTTCTTTCTTTCTTTTTTTTTTTTTTTTTTTTTTTTTTTTTTTTTTCTTTTTGAGACTAACCGTGTAGACAAGGCTAGCCTCTAACTCAGAGATCCACCTTCCTCTGCCTGTCTCCTGAGTGCTAAGATTAAAGGCATGTGGCTAAGATCACCACTGGCTTCTTTTGTTTCGCATTTGTTTATTTTTGTTTTGTTTTGTTTGATATGGGGTCTCATATGTAGCTTGGGCTGACCTTGAAGTCACATCTTCCTATCTCTGCCTCCAGAATGTTAGAATTACAGGCCTAAACCACTAAATCTTGCTCTTTAATACTCTTTTTTTCTTTTATTTATTTCTGTATGTGCACACATTTATGTGTGGGGAAAGATATGAAGGCTCAGAGGCCAGGGGAGAGTATCCTCCTCCATCTCTCCCCACCTTGTTTCCTTGAGACAGAGTTTCTTACTGAACCTGGAACTCACATTTTCTTTTTGGCCAGCAGGCCCCAATGATCTCATGTCTCCCCCTAAGCCACAGTAGGGCTATAGCCAGCTGTATGTCAGCACTAAGATCTGAACTACAGTTGTCATGCTGACAGAGCACACTCTTGGTTCCCACTTTAACAAATAACTACAAGCACTGTAGTGTAACAGCAGATTGCTAGAACTCATTTATCTTGCATAATGAAACTTCTTACTCAGTAGGTGAGAGAGCTCAGGGATAAGAGCAATCAATGGCATGTCTCACAACCTGAGCTTCATGCCCAGGACCCACACAGTGGAAGGAGAGATACAACTCTCCCAAGTTGCTCTGAGCTCCCAATACAGGCTGTGGCACTCGGGACACACCCAAACATGCACTCACACAAAATGAATAAAAAATGTAAAACATTTTCTACAGAAAACACTTACCACCACACACAGCAATCTGTGTAACTAAAGCAAATGTGAGGGCATGGGGAGAGCACTGCAACGATCGTCCCTTTCCCTCAGCTCATCAGACACATTCAGGTCTGTGAAATTTGATAAAAGAATTTGCTTTGAAACAGAAATAGCAACGTTTTAGCCTAAAGCCAAGAAAGACTGCCAAGTTGTAAACTTTTTTAAGAAAACGCTGTGCCCGAAATGCCAACAGACCCTTAACTATAATAGCACTAGGTGCCAAAACAGAAATGATTTTTGGTTTTGTGGTCCCTTTACTATAAATTAGATACAGATCTAGTGGAAAAACATTAAGTATCCAGTTCAGTAAGAGTAAAAGCCAAGACTGCATACTCGATTTTTAAATGAGAATGGAGACTATATGAAACTTTCATTGAGCTACAGCCTGCAAGTCTGGTACTTTAAGGGCAACTCCTTAATAGGTTTTTGTGCTTACTACTTCACAGTAAGAATACCTCGATTACTGAAACAGAACCCAGGCAAGTAGAATATAAAATCAGGTTTCCTGGTAGGGAACTGTTACACAAACACACAAGTGCAGTTATTTAATTTTGACAATAATTCCTAAATGAAACAACAGTTAAGTGTGTCAATCAGACTTGGCAGCACGGGAAGCCTGGAGCTAACTACAAGTGCCACTTCAAAGCTGCTTCAACACAAGTTCTCTCCACAAACCTACAGACACCAATTACTAGGCAATAGTGAGTTTATCTTTAATTATCCAAGCACAGTTAAGTATCATAATGATGCTGGTATAGCAGCTTGTGAACCTGGTCATTAGTCATAAACAATGACTCTAAATTTGCTTCACATCTGGTATATGAATGCCAGAAACAAGCTGATTAAACAGGAACCAAGACTGTGACAGCAAATCCATTCACCCCACACAAAGACACCCATGTACCCACAGTAGTGGGACACTGATATCACATGATAATCCAAGTCTCATAAAGGTGTGATTTGCATAGAATAAAGAGATTACAATAGCATGCTTGAGATAGGTAATCATGGTTTAATTAATTAATAGCAGGCCTGGCTATCTTTACTTTAATAACCACAAAGTGTTAAATAAAGGCCAGTGTAAGAAATGGTAATCAGGTCGAAGTTACTATTTAACCCATCAACCAAGTACCAGTAACACTCTAATGCTAGAATGCTAAGCGCTCCACAAACATACCAGCTTGTTCACACATAGGAACCTGTATAGAGCAGTTCTCTCCCTCAAACACAATACTCTCCTGGGTCTCCACACACACCCCTCTGATTAAATGTCACTCCCTGAAAAAGGCCATTCATCACTCTACAGAAAAGGGCTTCCCATTAGGCTCTATCTCCCTAGCTAGTACTTTTATTTAAAGACACTAATTACTGAAATTCCCTTTATTGGCTTACTCCTATTCTCATAAACATAGACTGCAAGAAGAAAAGCCCAAGTCCCACCATCCAAAGTATATTGAAATTTAACACGAACTTACTAAACAGTTACCATATGAAATGGAAAGTGGATCATGTCCCTTATGGTCAAAGTATTATCAACATAATACAGAGCAAGAATATGTAAATATAAGGCAACATACAATCATATAAAATTATATAAACACAGTACTTTGAATTGCAATCTATTTTGTTGAAGGAGATGTAACCTTCTCTTTTTGTGTGCATGTATATGAGAAGTGTAAATTTCATGTGTTATTATGTGTACAGAGTGGGCCAGAGTTAACATTGGAGGTCTTCTTCCCTCAGTCTCCACTTTCTTTTCAGTCTGTGTGTGTGTGTGTGTGTGTGTGTGTGTGCATGCAGAAGCCAAGAGGACAACGTCATGTGTAAATCTTCTACTTTCACCTTGTTTGAGACAGGGTCCCTGGGCTAGCCAGCCCACAAGTTTCAGGGATTCTCCAGTTCCCACCTCCCATCTTACCTTAGGTATTCTGGGATTACACACACGTGCTATGCACCTAGACTCTATGTGGGTTCTGGAAATTCAATCTCTGACCTTTGTACCTTTGTGGCAAGTATTTGACCTACTGAGATAGCTTTCCAAAGGACCCAGGTTCAAATCATGACAGTTCACAACTGTCTGTAATTCCAGTGCCAGGGGAGCTGACATCTTCACACAGACATAGCAGAACACCAAGGTAAATAAATTAAAAAAAAAATCTAAAAATATTTCCTAAAGAATTGTTAAATCTAAACCTAAATTCCAGTGGTTCCCATGGGATATTATAGAAATCATCTGAGGTTTTCAGAACTTATCTTTAACATACATTTTCCATTTCCAAACTCAACTCTTTCAGGTAATGTAGAATCAGCTGTGTAAGTTAAATCCAGTGTTGGTTTCTCTATAAGTATCCATACCAGCATATGGCATATGAAAGAAAAATCAGAAGAAGACCCAGCATCCCAGGGAGACTTGCCTCTTCATGGCAACTGCTACTGTGGAAAGGGCTGCAGAGAGGGGATCCTGTTCTGCACGGCTCCTGGGAACGCTGCTACATTAGTGTATACTTTGCAACTGTATAAATTATTGCATGCTTTTCTACATTCTAGACTTTCATGAAAGCCTTCCTCTTCACACTGTTCTGAATACTACAGTTTAAGAGTGAAGAATAAGCCTAGAAGTAGTGGTGCACACCTTTAATCCCAGCACTTGGGAGGCAGAGGTAGGTGAATTTCTGAGTTCAAGGCCAGCCTGGTCTACAGAGTGAGTTTCAGGACAGCCAGGGATACACAGAGAAACCCTGTCTCGGGGGTGGGGGAAAAAAAAGTGGGGGAATGACTACAACAAGACCCAAAATGTTCAACATTAATCTTTAAATATTTTTATTTTACTTACTTATTGCAATCCCAAGCCTTGTGTATGTTAGACAAGAGCCCCACCACCATCTAGAAAAGGGATGGGATATGGGTTCAATGGTAGAGAAGATCATATGTTTGATTCTCAGTATCATATATAGAAATCAACAGGTAGCTTGGTAAAGCATAAAGAAAAGAAAGGAAGAACTGACTGATTCTTGATTCAATTTTTATTAAATGTCCACTAAGAATAAAAAATGGAGATTATAAAGTTTTTTTTTTTAAATAAGGTCTACCCACTTCCAAGTCTAGCAGAAGAAACAAGCACACAAATATAATACAGTAGTCCTAGTAATGGCATAGATGCTATACTGTGCACACAAACCTAACAGAGCAGTCCTAGTAATGGCATAGATGCTATACTATGCACATAAACCTAACAGAGCAGTCTTAGTAATGGCATAGATGCTATACTATGCACATAAACCTAACAGAGCAGTCCTAGTAATAGCGTAGATGCTATACTATGCACATAAACCTAACAGAGCAGTCCTAGTAATGGCATAGATGCTATACTATGCACAAAAGAAAGAAATGGACATCGCTCCACTGCTGTGAAATAAACAACCTTTTCTGTCCTTCAGCTTTCAAGCACAATCCTGTCCAACCCCCAAGGGTTTACGTCTGGGAATAGATCACATCCCAGTCACACCAAGCACTTACTGCTTCCTCTGCAGGCTTATTTGACTAAGCACCAGAAACTAGTAATCCCAAACAGGAAGGATTTCCAAAACTAGTTCTAGTCCATTCATTTATTGTAACTTTAATTTTTTCAAAACCTATTTTCAATGATGGTTCTTAAACACGTTAGCCTCCCTTTTAGCCCACCACCCACCAGGAAGAACGCCAAGAGTTCTCTCAGGGAAGCGAAGACTCAGCAAAGACACCAGACCCACAAGCGTTGCACAGCTAGCTCTATAAACAAGCCAGGCTCAGCCTCCATCACTGTCTGTGGAGTCCTATTTATACTCTCCAAAATTCACATGTCTTGCCTCAGTACATGCACCTGTCTCAGCTGACATCCATCTGCCAATCCGCCCAAGTCCACGGAAGTGGCAATAAACTACAGCACACCATCAAAAGTTTTTTGGTGTGTTTCTCTCTATGGAGTCCTAACAAATGCTCAACTACAAAGTGTAAGGCGGACCAGTTCATGCGTGTTGTTAGCAAAGACTCCTTCATTACATGTCCTTTCACATGCTTGCTTTAGGAGCACATCCTTTTACCTGTGTTTGCTTCAATGAGTCTGCCTTAGTCTTTCACCTCTGTCTACTTCAGGACAACACTCTTTCGCCTGTTTGCCCCAGCAAAACACTTTCCAACATAACTGACTTTCCAAAGAACCCTTAAGTTTCCACTTCATTCTCTCTGCAAATGGAGGTCACTCTCCAACTAATTAGTAGGACTGGTCAGAACTCTCAGTTCTCCAAATTACACAATAATGTTTTTTCAACCAATTTCTCCTAAGTGACTAGTGAAGAAATGGAAAGCCTGGCTCAGGTTAGAAGCTGGCCTCTAGGGGTTAGAAGATAAGGGAGTTCCCCTTAGGTTTTCAAGATGTGCCAGTACCTACTAGAGAGCAAAATAGCAGACAGAACTAGCTGTGGAAGACAAATTGTCAGAAATGGAGCTATCAGAAGGAGACTGCCATGACAAGGACAAGGTGCTAGACAAAGAGAAGACACAAAGACATCACTAAAATGAAGGAGCTCTGCAGATGATGGAAGAGCCAATCTGAGCTAGAGACTAGAGTCCTGCTCCCAGGACTGCTAATACCCAGAAAGCCCCAGGCAAGTCACTTAGTGATTTTGAACCTCAGTTTTTCCATCTACAAAATAAGAGTCAGACTAAAGCAATTCATAAGGTTCCTTCTAATAATAAATTTCCATTCTAGAAGCAGAAGAGACACTTAAAAGCTGGACATACTACTTAACCACAACACTCCATGAAAAAAACATAGTAACTTCTACTGAAATTTACCAAATACTTTACCAGATCTGAGTAAATGTGGGTATTTCATAACAAGCTGCCAAATAAGACACTCATTAGTAATCAGAAATATACAGACTTAAGGTTAAAGAACTGTTTATTACAATCAAACAGATTTCTATACATAATCACTTTCTCCAACTTGCTAACAAATCCTGGACAAGGATCTTGGTTATCTGAGTCAATGAGTCCATCATGTACCCATCAGTATACACCGCCTATACCAAACCCCATGACTTTTACTTTACTTTTTTCTATAGGTAAGCAAATTAGGCTGAGTCTATTGGACGGTGCACTGCTGCTCAGGCCCAGGGTAACCAGTGAGGTTGCAGTCATCTGGCACACTGACGGGGCAGGATGGTCAAGATAGTCAGAACCACACTCAGCCGTTCTGTGTGTGCCTCTACAAGCTGGATTAGGCTGCTGTGTTGATGGAAGAATCCCATATAAAAAGAGAGCACAATCTTGTCTAAAACATTTAATGAATCACTGTCCAAAGCATGTCAGATGGTTAAGCCCAATTCATTCAAGGAGTGGAAACAGAACAGACACTGGAGACCAGTCATTCAGGTCATTACTGTAACAGTGTACCCTATCAGCTATTAGCTATTTTAGCCAAGAAATAAGAGTTTACACTCTGAAGAACATTCTTGATTTAACAACTTTTATTTCTACTTGGAATAAATGAATAACACTGAGAAACAAAGCTTCTTTTTTAAAAAAAAAAAAGATGTATTTACTTTTTTATTTATATGAGCATACTGCAGCTGTCTTCAGACACACAAGAAGGGGACATCAGATCCCATTACAGATGGTTGTGAGCCACCATGTGGTTGCTGGGAATTGAACCAGGACCTCTGGAAGGGCAGTCAATGCTCTTAACTGCTGAGCCATCTCTCCAGTGGAAACGAAGTTTCTTAACATAGCAAAATGTGAAGTAAATGTCACACTCATATTCAGCTTTCTAACCAAACAGGTATGAGCTTGAGATAAGTTACTTAACATCTTTGTGTATTATTTTCACTCTGGTAAAAGGGGTACCACCATTATCCTGTCTATTCTTCATAGTCATTTTTCCACTTGAGCTCAACCTAAAATTTTAAGCATTCATTGAACACTAACAATGTTCCAGTATTATACTAGACAGACTGAAAGGGCAGGCTCCTGTGATGTATAAAAAAGTGTGTAATTTTTTAAAGCCCTGGAAGTAATCCAAACGTTTATCATAGTAGAAAGGCTGGAGTGTGGTTATTTATATGAACTATCACATAGCAGTTAAAATTAATGAACTACATGTAATAAGTATGTAATGGCAAAACATTCATGTATTATATGTGGTCATTTAATCAAAGGGGTAAGTAGATGCTGACATTCAATCCACATTGTCTGACAGGCTATAAACCCTGTTGTAGGGTGACATTTGTCCAAACAAGAGTGGATTTTTTTTGAAGTACCTCTGGAACTGAGTGTGGTGGTACAGCATATGCCAGCACCAGTAATTCCAGCCACAGGTGACAAAGGCGGGAAGTTACCAAGTTTGGGGCCAGCCTGGACTTTATGGCAGTATCTTATTTCAAAGATAAATCAGACTTTTGGCTTATCTAGGAGAATTTTCAATACTGAGAAGACAGCTCTTTCTGATTCTCACAAAGAACTGGATAAGCTAATGCCTCTTCCAACAACACAGATGACACTCAGGAACAGAACAGAAAGTGAAATGCCAGTCACAGAATGATCCATTTCTAGAATGTTCCAAATCATGAAAAACGTAGAACTACTGTTTAGAGGTTAAGAACTCAACTCTAAAGAAAAGCAGGAGAGAGTTCCAGGACAGCCAGGGCTACACAGAGAAACCCTGTCTTGAAAAACCAAAAAAATAAAAAATAAAAAAAAATAATTAATTAATTAATTTTTTAAAAAGTGCTCGCTTCAGCAGCACATATACTAAATTGGAACAATACAGAGAAGATTAGCATGGCCCCTGCACAAGAATGACACGCAAATTCGTGAAGCATTCCATATTTAAAAAAAAAAAAAAAGAAAAGAAAAGAAAAGAAAAGAAAAGCAGGAGAATAAGGTGTAAAGTTCGGGACTCTGGTTACCTAGTCAGAGAGATGGGAGAGTACAGAAGAACATGAGCATCTTAGGTGACAGGCACTGCAGTTACATGGGTCTGATTAAGACTGAAGTGTCACACTGCTCTATAATTACAAAACAGGTATTCTATCAATTAAAAGGAAGATGTGCTGGAGAGATGGCTCAGTGGTTCAGAGCACTGACTGCTCTTCCAGAGGTCCTGAGTTCAATCCCTAGCAACCACATGGTGGCTCACAACCATCTGCAATGGGGTCTAATACCCTCTTCTTGTGTATCTGAAGAGAGCAATGGTAAATATATAAAATAAATAAATAAATCGTTTTTAAAAATTAAAAAGATGTATTTTTAAAAACAAGAACTTTGAGGGTAATAAGTAATGAGATTCTATCTTTTAAACTGGGTGATATCTATCAGTTCAGTGTCTACTCATTCCTCTTATCTTCCCAGTACCTGATAAACACAATGACAGGAATAGGTGAATGTGAATATATATATACAGTATTTAATAAAAAAAATTTTTTTTAAAAAAAGACTTGATATTTAAAAAAAACAAAAAAACAAAAAAACCTGAAATGAGGGAAAAGAGAATCAATGCCTAGAAACCCCAACAGAACATGAGATTTGGAAAGGACATGTATGGTTTAGGAGCTTTTTAAAAAGGATCAAAGAGATAAGATCATGCAAAAGAGTGAAATGGCTGTTTGAAATCACTTTGCTTCTAATAAAAATGATGTATACAGAAGTCATTTCTGTTGGGTTTAGTAAACACAAAACCCAACCTAGGGAAAACTTCACCTTGCTGCTTCATGGCCTGAGGAAAGGAGAGGGGAGTGATCTTTGTTACTCCTCAGAATATTACTTAGTAAGAAATACAAGTACTGGGTGGGGGAGATCACCCACACCTCCAAACGCTACTCCATTTTAATCATCGGAGCTGCAAAAATTCTCTTTTATTTAAAATGCTAATAGAAATTGTGATACAGTCTCATTTGTATTTGTATGCTACTTTATTTATATCCTTATATAAATCTATTTAAATATATTTTAGTTAAAACATCCCCTCATGGGATGGCTTAGTGGGTTAAATGGCCTGCTATGGAAGCATGAGGACCCAAATTCTAAACTCCAGCAGCAATGTAAAAGTCAGATGTTGGAGTAGGCATCTGTAACTCAAGCACTAGGGAAGCAGAGACAGGTGGCTGCTAGGAACCTGGCCAGCCGAAATGCAAAGATCCAGGTTTAGTAAAGACCCTACCTCAAAAAATAGAGTGGCCAGTCAGACTGCTCAGTAAGTAAAAGCACCAGCCACCAAGCCTGCTGACCTACATTTTCACATGGTGGAATGAGAGAACAAATCCCCAAAGTTATCTCTTGATCTTCGAGTGCATACTAGGGCGCAGATGGACACACACACACACACACACACACACACACACATCAAACAAATTTTAAAAATCAATAAAGAGCAATAGAGGAAACAACCCCAAATCAATCTCCAGCCTCTAATTCAGATATAATGCATGGGATATAATGGAAGAGGAAATTTAAGGTTTTATTCAAATAATCTAAAGTATTGCATATTCCAAAACTGATGAATACAAAGCCTCCATAAAACTGGGTCAATACCTGGCTCCTAAACTGTACTCCCCACATCCCTCTTTCCTCACTTTATTTGATTAAAACATAATGATTTTTAAATCTGTCTACTTGACACACAGGTAGATAATCCTTTGTTTAACTGAGAGTGCACAATCTTTTGTTGCTGCTTCTGAGACAGAGCACCTCTAAAAAGCCCATTCTGACCTGGGTCTCATGGCAATCCTCCCACTGCATGTTCCCTACTGATGAGATTGCAGGTGTGCTCAGTTTAGAGTCATTTTCAACAAACCATATTTATATATATATAAATAATGAATATGAGAATAATCCATCACATTAAATGCCTAAAAATAACTGTGAAAGGACCACATAAATATAAATAAGCTGCTATTATATAGTAATTAATCTCATAATGATCAAGTACCAAACCAATTAATTATCACAAACTATACCTATGCAAGGCTTTTCATCAATAACAGTACAAGTTCAGATTCATTCATGGTTGTACTAGGACTCAAACACTGTTTCATGAGAAGACCAGAATGCTTCTATTTCAGACTGAGGAGACAGCGTGAAGCTCTGACTTGGATACCCAGGCCCATGTAAAAGCCCCAATGCTGAAGAGGCAAAGATAAGTAGATTCCTAAAAAATCAGGGACAGACGAGCTCAAAAGAATAAGGTTAAGTGGGCTGGCAAGGTGGTTTGGTGGGTAAAGGTGCCTGCTGCCAAATCTGACCACCTGAGTTCAATTCCCAGGATCCACACAGTGGAAAAACTGATTTCTGCAAGTTGTCCTCTGCCTTCCATACATATAATATAGTATACAGGAGAGTGAACATACACATAACCAAGTAGCAATGTAAAAAATATTAAGTGGAGAGCCTGCAAGAAGTCTCAGTGGGTAAAGCACTTGCCACCAAGCCTAGTGACCTGGGTTCAATCCCCAGAGACCACACAGTGAAGGAGAAAACAGACTCTACCAAGTTGTCCTTTAACTTCTACATGCATATTCTTCCTAAATAAAAAAAAAATAGAGAGAGAGAAATACTAAAAACCTTTGTAATTAAGAGAGCAATGGAAGAAAATATGAACTATCAACCTCTGGTCTGGAAATGCACGTGCACACATGAGTATGTACACAAACACATGCATATGTACCTCTCCCCACCACCACTACCAATGCAGTACGTGCATTGCTGACTGTTTGCTCTGCTTGTGAGAAATGTTGACATGGACCCATCGCTGCCTTCTTAAACAGCTGCTTTTTCAGTACTGAGTCAGAATGAGCAGCTCTTTTCTCCTATCCCTGTTGACTGTTACCTTCACTGTGTGATTTTGCTGCTGACTGATCTAGGTAAAGCTACACAAGGTAGTCTGTCTCTAGTCCCAGTGTTACTGTGGTACCACGGGAAGAAGAAAGAGGAGAATCCCTGGCAAGAACTTGTATATCATCTCATTTAAAGAAAGAAAGGTTTGGTTTATTAATTTTATTTATATCCCCAATATTATTAGTATTTTACAATCAAAATGTCTGAATCAGGGCTGTGCAAGTTTGAGGACCAGAGGTCAGATCCCAGCACCCAAGCAAACACCAGGTGAGCATGGTAGCTCCCCTGTAATCCTAGCACTTAGACAGAAATGGCATCCTGGCTAGCTAGACTCACTGCATCAGTGAGCTTTGCGTTCAGGGGAGAGACTTACCTCAGTGAATAAGGTCCTGATGCACTGAAGACTCCCAACATTACTCCAGGGCCTCCCCATGTGCACACACTCATGTACCCACATTTACACTAACACACACACACACACCCCATATACACTGAGCCCTAGAGATAGCTCAGTGAGCAGTGAGGAAAGCATTTGCCACAGAGCCTGACAACATGAGTTTGACCAATGGAATTCACCTGATGATGGAAGGGATGAATTGACTTCACAAAGTCATCCTCTGACCTACACATGTCATATACACAGACTAATAATAAATTCTAATCTTTAAAGTGCCTAAATGCTTCTATAAATCTTTATACCATAATCTTACATAACTAATTCAGTGTAACAAGAAGAGCTAATAGCTAATTATTCCTTCACCTACACTCAAAAATGACTTGAAGCTGAACATAATTGATATCTGCAATCCTAGCTCAGGAGGTAGAGACAGGGGAATCAAGGCCAGTTTGGCTAATACATAAGATAGATCACTTGTGATAAATCACAAGTAAACAGAATGGCTACAACAACAACATCAACAACAAACAGTAATGAGTTTGGAATATAATTTTTTATAGCAAGGCAGTTTATGAAAAATAAAATCTGGATTAAATTATATTTTACTTTTCATCTTTTAAAGCCCAAAGTTATATCTAATATAATTGGAATAAAATCGCTATTGTTACCTACTGTTACAAATGCATACTTATCTTTACATATGTACAAGCAGAAATATACACAAGAACACTTCTGATTACACAGCAATTTTGGAAATGACAGAAAATCACACCCACAATCCTACCAAACCAGCAATCCTGCTATCCCCACATACCCACCACCCCACACACCCACTCCTGCTTTTATTTGATACAAAATTAAATTTTAAAAATTTCATGTGCCAAGCAGTGGTGGCGTACCCCTTTAATCCCAGCACTTGAGAGGCAGAAGCAGGAGGATTTCTGAGTTTGAGGCCAGCCTGGTCTACAGAGTGAGTTCTAGGACAGCCAGGGCTACACAGAGAAACCCTGTCTCCAAAAAAACATAAAAACCAATTTCATTAGTGAGTCCTTCTCACAAATATTATCATGTAACTTTCATCATGTTAAAATGGTAAATTACATTTGCAGATTTTCTAATATTAAGCCATCTGTACATACAGGGAACACAGAATTTGCAATGTTTTATTTCTCTTATTGATGGTTGGATTTGATCTGCTAACTATGTCGTTAAAGGTTGAACTTTTATACTCCTGACTGAAATCCACCTATCATTCTCTCTGCTGTTTCTAGTTGCTTTAAGCAACAAGAGTTGAAAGGTCTGTTCTGTGGAATCAACTGGGAAGTTGTTCCTTATTTTCTATGTCTGGAAACATTCACATGAAAATCTGATGATCTCTGCTTTATGTTTTAATAACAGTCCCCTGTAAAGCCACGTGAGCCTCACGAATACCTTGAGAGGTCAGATGGGTTTGTTTTGTTCTTCTTAAAATCACTTTTCAATTTCTTGAACAGTAGAGTCAGCCAAGCTAGGATTTTGTTTTGGTTTGTTTGTTTGTTTGCTTGCTTGCTTTTGAAGTAGGGCATCAGACATTCTAGGTTGGCTTCAAACTGCCTATGTAGTGAAGGCCTTGAACTTTGGATTCTCCTGCCTCAGTCAACCAGGTGCTGGGTACAGGCATGCACCAGCCCATGTGGTTTACACAATGCTAGGGATCAAACCCAGGGTTTCATATACGCTAGGCAAGCACTCAACCAACTCAACTACAGCTCCAGCCCCAGACTAGTTATTCCCTGAACCATTCTTCAACTTCTAGGCAGTAACTTGTCTTTATCACACAACTCAACCCAAAACATGGGCGACTCTTCCGAGCTCTAACACCTTTACAGGAATTTCCAGGTAACTTAGCAGTGCTGTGTGTGAGAGCACGGAACACCATGCCAGTTTTCATCTGTTGTCACTTTAATGAGAGATTAAGAATATTTACACACACACCACACACACACAATCTTTACACATCTAAAAACAACTGTAAATACCTTGGGTGGCACAAAAACAGGACAGCTAGCTACTTTGGACAAGCAGAACATGACACAGTGCACATGTGTTTTAGACAGCACTTACCACCGGAGACAGGGGCATCCATGAAAACAGCTCCCATTTTCTCAACTTCTTTTGCCAATTCTTTTGAAACTGAAGGATCAATGGTACTGGAATCTATTAATAATGAGCCTTTCTTCACTTTTCTAAGTATAAATGGAAATATTCAAGTTTACAACTCTGAATGAGTACTTCATGTAACTAAGTAATAATCAGAATCAGCTCACAATTGCCAGACCTTTAAGAAGGCCTATGGCCTGGTACTGAAATACCAAGTTGAAAATCTCATATTTATTTATTCAAGTTCCAGATCAATTACAGTTCAAAGTAAACCAATACTCATTCAGATAAACAATAATACAATGAAAATCTAATAAACAAATTGGTAAATCCTAGTATCAGGTGAAGCACACTGGCCATGCTAGCACAGTGAAGCTGAAGTGTAAGCATGTTTGAAACCCTATTCACTTCATAAGGGGATGGTATAGTTACTGGGTCTTAAAGCTTAAGTCTTTAGTAAGCTAGACTGCAAATTTCCCATATCCATATCATTTTCACTAAGAATAAATATAAACAACTAAAATACAGCTATTTGCTTCAAGAGGGTATATTGTTTTAACAATGGAACCTTTTTTTTGTTTGTTTGGTTTTTCGAGACAGGGTTTCTCTGTATAGCCCTGGCTATCCTGGAACTCACTCTGTAGACCAGGCTGGCCTCCACTTCAGAAATCCGCCCACCTCTGCCTCCCAAGTGCTGGGACTAAAGGCATGGAAACATTTTTAAAAAGAACATTTTATTAAGAA
>NW_022196903.1:47566412-47570876 GCF_008632895.1 Mastomys coucha
TGAGAAATCTGCCTGCCTCTGCCTCCCAAGTGCTAGGATTAAAGGCGTGTACCACCACGCCCGTCAAATAACTAATTTTAATTATACTTATTCTTCCTCCAACTCTTCCCAGATCCAAACCTACCTCCCCATCATTCCTCCAGATCCACTTCCGCCTACCTACTTCCTGTCCTAATAAGACGCTTTGTAAAAACAAAATATTAAACAGGTAAAAAAGGAAACAAAGTATTGAATCTAGAAGTTTGGTAAGATTTTGGAGGGGGTGTGGCAAATTAAAATGCATATATTGGTAAAGATGGAAGCAGGATCATAGATATTTTACATAAACCTTTATCATCCTTATCATAAAAGATTTCTGTTTATACTATAAGTACAGAACACATACCTGAAATAAGCACACCTGAAGGAGTGCTTATCCTAGTGGCTAAGAAACTCTGACCTACATTAGAATTTAGCTACCTGGTCTTAGTGTTCCAAGCCTACAATCTTAAATACTCAAGAAGCTAAGGTAGGAAGATCACAAGTTCAATATCTGCCTGGGTTACAAGGTATGTCCAAGGCCAACCTAAACAATTCAGTGAGATCTTGTCTCAAAAGTAAATAAACATATAAATCAAGAATGACAGCTAACAATTGTATACAAATTTTCCAAAGTTCTTATTTATTATTAGTGTGTGCAAATGATGTGTTCTGGTTGTACACATGGAGGGCATAGGAGGACTCTTTGGAGTCAATTTACACAACAAGGGTTCTAACCCAGAGCTATCTCACCAGCTATACATTTCCTCAAGTTCTTCCCACTGGTCTACTCACCCAGAGGATACATAATCAAGACTGGAAAATTGAAAAAGGCAGTGCACAAAATTCTTTCAGGAACATTTTAGATAGAACCAATAGAGTATTTGGGTGGATTCCACAGAGGAGACATACCAAGTGCTACTAGAAATCACCTCAGTACAAAGGCTTTACTTTATGTAAAAGAACAAATATGAATAAAACTACTAGTCTTCCAAGGTGTTATCACCTTCAACAATCTTAAAAACAGATGAAAACTCATATCAAAATTACATATGCACTGGGTGTAGAAAAATAATCCTGACATGGGGGGGGGCGGTGCGGAAGGGGACCATCACTGAGAGGGCAATTCGAGTTTAATGTGAAACTAAACTCCTCCTAAGAACTCCCTGGACAAAACTGGTCTGGTAGCTGGCCACCATGCTCCAAAGTAAAGGGTCTTAGTAAATGCCGTGTCACCGCACACATTTGAGTAACTTTCCTGGAGAAATAAAGCAGGGCCACAACTGGAGCAGGCTAGGTAGCGAGTCAGCCAGGCCGCCTCAAGACCACCCACACTGTGGGTCCGCTGACTCCATCCAAATGAATGCCACTCGACCCCCTGAAATCTAAACATTTATCTTATCAGTTTTCTGTCTAATATCCACATGTCTTCTCCTTACAAGTTTGTTAGTTTTCCAAACCTCAAATTTCATTGTATTACGGTTTTCTCAAAGTAAATCTTACTTTCTTTTACCAAGCATTATTAGAAATTAGTGTCGGTGACTCGTGTCTACATGGCATGTGACTTTGTACTAGCATTCAGTTGAATTCAACAGCAAAGTAAGTTAGGAATAGGAAACAGAAAGCCCAGAAACTGGAATGCAACCACTGTCACTCTGACATAACCACACCTCAAGGGTTTGGTAGGAAGCGGCCCCAGCAGGCTCACAGTGCCAGGGAAGACAGACACTAGTAGGAAACACTGACAGGAATTTACACTTCACTCAAAGAGCTACTGCTAACACTGGATTCCAGCTCTCCTGTGTCCTCTCTGTAGATGGACTAACCCAGAGGACAGTCAATAACTTTTTACTATATAATAAAATCTTGTTAGTGTTCTTTCCAGTGTTTGGTTTTATTTTTCACAGAATCCCTTTTCTAGGTTTCTATGCACCAGAAGAAAATCATGCTTTAAAGAGTAGGTACAATTTAAAATGCAAGCTTTAGAAGTCTCTTAACCATTTTGCCAATGACAGAGTACGTGTAATGCAAGAGTTAAACAAGGTTGGAGGAGGGAGGTTTATTCCCAATAGTCACATACTTAACTCTAGTGCAACAATTAACTCTTCACAGTAAGCAGGAAACCACATTGTTCAGTTTATGAAATTAGAAAATACACAGGAAAATTTAACCAATAGAGCTTGAATGCCCTAGCAGCTTTAACAAATGCAAAACCAAAACTACAGCAAGAAAACATGTATACTTGAGAAATACATACTTTAGAATCCCATTGGCTCCAGAATAAACTTCTACTGAATTCATACTGGAGGGCAGCATTGTGATAATCCTGTCAGCCTTTTCGGCTACCTCTGCTGGGGAGGATGCCACCTTAAAAGAAATCGCAAAGGAGAACTGTTTAATTTGAATGTAAGCAGTGTTCAGGTCTCAAACAGAACAGGATCTGTAACTATTTACTGGGAAAAGTTTAAGATCATGACCAGTAACAAAGCTCAGTGAAATGAAAAACAAATGGAGGCTGTTAAGAGTCTTCATCCTCTACTGAACTATCTGAAGAACATGGGTTTCACAGAAAGCCCCCATAAATGTCCACTTCCCTGAAGTAAATACAAAGCAAAACAAAGGCACATTGCCTTCCTAGCGAAGCTCCGTCTCTAGATCACTCCAAGATGTAAGCCTGGGAGAGTCTATATCAGAAGACTTCAGGTGCTCCCTTAGAAACAGAGTTCTCTTCCATGGAAAGAAATTTAGTTTCATCTAGATAACTCCTTCAAAGGTCCCTTACAGGGTACCAAAAGTTAACTCACAGATCTTAGGACACTATATATCGCCAAGCCAAGCTTCTCATGCCCCTGAACTGGCAACACCAAATCATACAATTGCCAAGTACATGGGGTGGTTCATCAGCCCCCTGCATCCCAAGCATCTGCTTTTCGGGATGCTTGGTTTGCCAGAGCACTGGTAACCCCTCAATTATATCAAGTTGTGTCAAAGCTCACAGGTCTGGAAAAAACACACACTGATAGTGATAGCCACAACATCACAGCTCTACTGGACACAACTACTCTATATCTAATGACCACATACATTTGGTATGTATTAACAATGTCTGATTTGTATAGCAAAGGCATGTTTCTTATTCTAATCATTGCTATGATGACTTTAAAAGTACAATAACTGACCAAATTTGGGAACATCTCAAAAGCAGAGAGGAAGAAACCAACCTCATTTCCAATCTGACACTAACCACAAAAGCCTTTAGCAGCCAACTAATTAGAATCCCTCAATTACATCTGCTAATTGAGTGGATAAGCAAAGGCAGAATGATAGAACAAAGCAACACTTATTTAGGAAAGCCAGAGACGCAGGTTTAGTTGCAGCTCAGCTAAGTAGTAAGATTTTGTGCAAATTGTTTAACTCCACTGGCTTCAGCTTCCCAAATATAATGACAAACAGTGCATTGATTCCTGTAATCCTAAGACTCAGGAAGACTTGGGTTAACAAGAGTGTTGCAAATTTAAAGCCACCCTGGGATGCAGAGGAAGATTTCTAACAAATGAAGACTGAGGCTCTGCTTTTTAAAGAAATGATACATTTTGTCCTCATTCTTACCCTGAAATCCTATCTACTTTTTTGCCCTGACCTCCAGAGAATGCTATGTGCCCTCTTACAAAAGTTTTTTTGAAAACAACAACAAAATACCTTATTTAGCTTCTAACTCCAACATATAATTTATTAATATCCAGTAACCTTCAATTCCAGGAAAGATGGTCTCTGTAAAATGAGCCTGATGTCATTATCTCTTTCTATCCACTTACATATCACAAGGAAGTGGAAAGGAGAAAACCTTGTCACTGAATCTGTCCTGGGACCTTCAAGTCTCAGAAACCCTGTCCTCACAACTTTCATTTCAGAATCACTTCCATTGGATGGTAAGCAAAGATTATACACAATAGTTCTCTCTGTAGTTCTCCATCAGAAGAAATGTTAAGTGTTACATGTTTTTTCCCCTCAAAAACTGTCTTAGCATTTTATTATAGTCAAATTATAATTCTAACAGAAAGCCACATGAGACAGATACTTAGGCTTTATCTGTTGGTCAAAGCAAAACTGTCCTAACAAATGGACACTGAGGCTCTGCCTTTAAAGAAATGATTCCTCGGGCTGGAGAGATGGCTCAGTGGTTAAAAACAGACTGCTCTTCCAGAGGTCCTGAGTTCAATTCCCAGCAACCACATGGTGGCTCACAACCATCTGTAATGGGATCTGATGCCCTCTTCTGGTGTGTCTGAAGACATCAACAGCAACAGTGTACTCAAATATATAAAATAAATAAATCTTAAAAAAAAAAATCAGATTCCTTCTTGGGGTGCTACATTCCTTTGACTTGGGAACAGTCTGGAAGTTCAGAGCCTAAATAAAGCTTCAACTTTAAAAGAAGAAGAAGAA
>NW_022196903.1:47570886-47573533 GCF_008632895.1 Mastomys coucha
GGAGGAGGAGAAGGAGAAGGAGAAGAACTAATGATTCTTTTGTCCTTATTCTTACCATGAATAAATCGTTCATACTCTTCTTTCCACAGAGAACCTTATATGCCATCTCACAAACATGATGCATCTAAAACAGACTAATATCTCTTTTACTTTTACATTCAACTTCCCTCAATTTAGAGTCATACTGTTTTTGGGTTCTGATAATCTAATACCTACTATTGGGTCCCAAGGTAATAAGGACTGTGACTCATTCAGGAAAGAGTTCCAGTTCCTGGCACACAGAATATACTCAAGAAACAGCTGTTCAGTCAGTGACTTATCACCCTCTGTTTTGCTAAGCAGCTCACAGGAAGCTTAACCCATAGTAATCAGCCCAATAAAAGCAACTGTCTTCACACACACACACACACAAAGAGGAAAACTACTACTGTCACTTGAATGGAGAGCACAGGAACAGGGATAATAGATGTGTGTAGCAGAGATAGGAACATGGCTTACATGAATTTTCAGCTAACACTAAAACAGTATTTATGTGCTAAACTCTGTTTTAACAGCTGTATGAAAAGGTGTGTTCTTATTCTATGCATTAGGAAACGAGTTGACAAAGAGAAAAACCAAAGAAGCTTGCCAAAGACTGCACAGCTAACTAAATGGCAAAGGCAGATTCCAAGCCAATGCATCTTGTAGACTGCCAATACTCTATTATGTTCCATAGCTTCCACAACAGAGTGCCAGAAGAACAGTAGCTTAGAACAGAAATATCTTCTTACAGAGCTGGAAGGCAGAAGTGTAAGTCTGAAAACAAGGTGTCAGCAGGCCCACTTTCCCTCCAGTGATCTAGGGCAGGCTCATTCTTTGCTTCTTCTACTTGGATGGCTTGGTGGCACTCCATGACTGGCAGCAGCACAATGGTAACGTCTGCCTCCCTCCTCCCAGCACTCTCCTCTGTCTGTGTCTCCTTCCTTGCCATGACCCTCAGTTCTGGTTGTCAGCTGCCACTAGCTACACCCCTGGCTCTCATGAAATGGCTTCACTGATACACACATCATACAATTTTCCCATTTAGAGTGAATGAATAATTGGTTGGTTTTTATTACATTCCCAGATAAGAGTAACCATTACCAGTCAAGTGTCTAAACTCTTCAAAAAGAAACCGTATATCCATGAGCCACCATTCCTCTATGCCCAAGGCTACTTATCTTCTCTAAGTCTGCTACTAGCAGACTTAGATTTCCTTTCTCTTGATTTTTTTTTTTTTCAGATAATAGAAGATGCTTAGTGCATGGTCTTTTGCAACTGGCTTCTTTGATTTAGTGTACTTTCTTAGTTCATCTGCAACATAGCAAATATTTCAGTACTTTCTTCCCATAATTCCTAAATAACATTACAGTACAGATGTGACACTTCACATTCATCCACTGACATATACATGGTGTTGCTTCTATTTCTTAGCTATTAGGAACAATACTGTTACACAGAAAGTTCCACATAAATATGTTTTCATTTCTCCTGGGTATAGACACAGGTTTGTTTTGTGTTGCTGTTATTTTGGGAGGTGGGTTGTGCCACGGACCAGGTTTCAGCGGAGAGCCCTAGTTCTGTGGGACGATGAGTTCTGGCCAGATGTGCAAGGGATTCGGCGGGTAACAGATAGACACGACACAAAGAAGTGTGCTATCTGAAGTTGTATTGTTTTGTTTCTTGAGACAGGGTCTGATTATGGAGGTCTGGCTGTCCTGGAACTCACCTTGAACTCACAGAGTTCCACCTGCCTCTGCCTCTTCAGAGCTGTGCTCCCCTATGCCTAGCTTAGACCCAGGTTCTCTTCTATTGCTAGGTCCAGAAGTGGGGAGAGAAACAGCTAAATGAATAAAGTTCTTCCATACAACTGTACGTCCCTGGGTTTAGATCTCCAGTACCCAAGTAAAAGCCGGGTATTCCAGTATGCATCTAAAACTAAAACCCCAGTGTTGGAGAGGCAGAAAAGGGCAGATATATCAGTGACCTCCAGGTTTAGTGTGGCAACATCCACCTCTGGCTTTCACACGCACACATGAAGATACACACAGATACACCACACACAATAGGAACTCTTCAGTCATATCATAGCTCAATGCTTCATTATCTGAGACACTCCCCAGACTTGTCTTCCAAAGTGGCTGAGTCATTTCACATTCTGCCACCATTGTTGAGTTTTCCGATTTCTCTGTATTACCACAATAAAAAGGTGTGTTTTGTTTTGTTTGAGTATTCTTCATTTTGACTTTCATGGTGTTCATGGTTCTCTTCCTCATGACTAGTGCCTTTTCATGCTTCTCTGGACTCTTTTATCTAACTGCCTTAAGTTCAGATCCTTTGCCCATTTAATTACTTGTCTTTAATTTTTAAGTTGTAAGACTCCTTTATGTATTTTAGATTTATTTTATCAAATATATGATATGTAAATATTTTAGACCTTTCATGGTGAGTTACCTTTTGGTTTACTGGTGTTATTTAGAACAAGCAAATTTTAATGCCAGTGAATTCTAATTTACCTATTAATTTTGTTACACAAACGCATGCTGTTATAACCAAGAATCCTTTTTTTTTTTTCCGAGATAGGGTTTCTCTGTATAGCCTTGGCTGTCCTGGAACTCACTCTGTAGAC
>NW_022196903.1:47573671-47574680 GCF_008632895.1 Mastomys coucha
TTTGCCAAATTCTAGATCATAAAAATTCATTATTGCACTATCTTTTATTTACTTATTTATATTATTTTATCTTATTATGTGCATAAGTCTTTTGCTTACGTGTATGTCTGTGTACCATGTATGTCCCTAATGATCAATGAGGTCAGAAGACGGGATCATATCCGTCTTCTGGATATGGAACTGGAGTTTCAGACAGTTGTGAGCCATCATATGGTTGCTGGGAATTGAACCTAGGCTCTCTGTAAGAATAAATGCTCCTAACTGCCACACTGTCTCTCTAGTCCTTGTGTTTCCTTTTGATTTGTATAAGATACCTTTCTGGGGCCACTTTTCAACCACTGCTATCCACTAAACAACATATTGTGATGAATAATTATTATTTTTATAACACTCTTCAATGTACAAGAAGCATGTGGTAAAGAGGAGGGGCAAAGCATATACAATTTATAACTTGGTACTACAGATGCTTTAAAAATTCAGACAATTTATACCAATTATCCAGTTTATAAACAGACAACAAGTAGCTAGCTACATTCCAGAGCAAAAACAAGACAAAACAAAACCATGCTGCATACTGACAAATGCCTTGTGCATTAACTTTTATTAGTTAGTGGCTGTGCATCCTGTAATTCAAGGAGCCAAAGCTCTGGTGTCAAAACTACACCTTATTCAGTCCTTGGCTCCTGCTGTCGACTCACTGAATAACCCGAGGAGAGCGCCTAACTGCCATGCATTGGTTCTGTCCCCATTCCTGGTCTCTGAGAGCATTGCACTCTCTCACACATAGACACACTTAAAAAGAAAAAATGAGAGTGCTGAGCTGTTCTCCTTGTTGTATTACAATACCATAATCCGAACACTTGGAAGGCTGAGAGTAAGGGGCAGACATAGTAGTTTCTCACTAAATATTAGGTTCCTTGTTTTTCCTTTTAAAATGCAAATGTCTCCCTCATTCCTGGACAAGCCTATTAAGGTAGTCTTTCCTCGGGCCTACCTAAAATTAGTAAAG
>NW_022196903.1:47575490-47576648 GCF_008632895.1 Mastomys coucha
ATCTCAGTCACCTTCTCATGCAGTACCACAGGAGCCAGACAGCACAGAGAGCATGGTCAGGAAAGACAAGAGCTCTTCAGCTCTAAAATGGCTTCTAAGTCATTAAGCCTATTTTCTTTCTCAGGACTCATGTCTCAGTGTTTGCTTTCAATAATAATCTACATATATATTGTTCTGCTTTATTCTGTTCTCACTGTTTTCTGTTTCATGGAAGCTTTTAGTATTCTTCCAGTCCCAGGACCATATCTTGCCCTTACTTATCATTCTATGACTTGTGCAAAATTTCCTTCATATTGTAGAAAAAGCACATCTGTTAAATTCAGAGGCAAAAAAAAAAAAAAAGTCTCTTAGCATCTGAGTTACTAATAAACGTTAACAAATCCAAACAGAACAAGACTTACCCAGCATACCCAGCAGATGCTATCATAAAACATGATAAACTCTAGTACCCCAGTTCTTGAAATGTAAATGGCAGCCTAAAAGCAACACACTACCACTCAATCATAATTCAGCTCCCTATTACAGCCCACGATATTTTTAGGTTGTCTCCTGGTTAAAAGCCAATAACTAATGATGGACTCACAGAGTGCTGTCATGCAACATTTATAAAGTACATTCACATATATTTTCTCATCTGAGTTTGATAATCTAATGACACAAGTAGTTAGTCATCATTCACATTTTACAGATATGGAAACCAGCTGAGGGAATAACTCATCCCATTAAGACAAAATGTAAGTATCTGATGAGGGACTCAAGCAAAGCTTTAAGTCCCAAAGGAGATTCCTGTCCTGAAACAATCATAACTGACTTCATCTAACAAGGAGGCTATTTCCACAAAATAATTGCTTCATCAACATAATCAGAGACGATACTACCTCAGGAAATGACCAAACAGGAAATGCCAGGTCACCTAGCAGGAAAAAGACCCCTCCCAGCAGCAATACTGCTATTTTGATATGTATCCAAATGCTGACCTGATGTTAAATTAAAAATGAAATACATTTAGCAACAATTAGGTTTTACAACTCTGTTGGGTATGCTTCTAAAAAGTGCTGCTTCTTTGATTAAGAAAAATTATTTTTCACATGGCCGAGCTCTTCTCCTCCTATTGATGATCAAATTGCAATCCTCTACTATACACATGCTGCCAGAACA
>NW_022196903.1:47580201-47588925 GCF_008632895.1 Mastomys coucha
GAAATTTACATGTAAATAAAGAAAATATCTAATAAAAAAAAAAAGAAAAATTATTTTTAAAGAACAAAATCTAAAGCAAATCCAAAGACAAGCCTTACCTGTTCACCAGCCTCTTTAAACTCTTTGCATACATCAGGGAACACATCATAGAGGATGAGTGGATAGCCATGTCTTATGAGATTTTTTGCCATTGGATTGCCCATGTTTCCCAGTCCAATGAATCCAACTGGAGTCTTAGAAGCCATTGACCTAGAACACACTGATTTCAATACATTTATAAATAAAAATAAATAAATTTGTGGTACACACACATGCATGGCAAAATATTCATATACACTAAAAAATAATAATCTAAAAAACTGGCTTAACCTCATAAATGAGTGCTTTAGAGGGTAAGAAAGCTTTGCCTCACCTTGGAAACAACATTAGATACACTTTCTCCATTTCACAGTGACATTGGACAAATACCACTCACTAAAGGTACACTGCATAAAATATTGACAGGGTTTAAAAAGGCACAAGACACAATACTTGCCCCTGAAAAGTTGATAGTCTACTTAAAGAATTAGCAAGAACTCCACTTGCCCTTGCGTTTACAGGTCTTATTCTGCCTTTTTCTTTCAATGACTGTGGTTTTGAGACTCTCTGTGATGACTAAGCTCAGCCATTTTTAAGTTTCAAATCCTCTCAAATGTTCTGATTACCATGAGTGTATGTGAGTACCATGAAATCCTAAAGACAAATTATTTGAAGCTCTATGCTTAAGAAATAAAGCTTGGGCTAGAGAGATGGCTCAGCAGTTAAGAAAACTGACTTCTCTTCCAAAGGTCCTGAGTTCAAATCCTAGCAACCACATGTGGCTTACAACCATCCGTAATGTCTTCTGATGCCCTCTTCTGGCGTGTCTGAAGACAGCTACAGTGTACTTACATATAACAATAAATAAATCTTTAAACAAAAGAAAAGAAAAAGAAATAAAGCTCAACTGGGTTAGCAGCTTATTTAGTTCCTCTTCACTTCTGATCCTACCACTTCCATCAAACGTGTCCTTCATGTACAACATCACAGCACCAATGCTAAGTTTACCGTATGTGACAGGAGCCCTTTGTCGTTATAGCCCATGAAGGTTCAATGACAGAGAAATGACACCTAATTGAAATTTTAATTTAAAATTAAATAGAATGAGAAGAGCTTTCATGCCCATAAGCAAATTAACAAAAAGAGAAAATGGAATACTATTACATCAAATCACCGTGTTAAAGTTAGAAAGGTGCAATTTAACAACCCAGAAACATTACAACCAAGAACACTGCATTTTAAGGGCAGTTAATTTAACAGCAACTACTCTAAGTGAAACAGGTAACAAGCATGACAAGGAAAAGTGAGGACTCGCATACTCCACAAGCATTAAGTAGACACCTCTATGTGCTATGCCAGAGGGTGGCCTCAAACTCTCCAACCTCAGCTCCCAAGTGCTGGCATTACATGTATACACCACAGACATAACCACTGAACACAAATGAGATACAATCCTTGCCTTGCAATAACCTTAAAATCAAAGAAGACATAAATGCAATAAAACATTAATACAAGACAGGTTAGAATAATATGTTAAAAAAAATAATGGTGGCACAGAATTCATGGGTTGAAAATTGTAAGAAGGGACATTTAACTTGTGTATTCTAGAGTGGATCAAGTTTCAAACAGAACAGGAAGAGAACTACATAAAGAAAAGGGAACAGTACATTCAAGAAACAAGGAAAGCCAGAAGAAATGAACAGTAACAGTTAATATTTATGCCAGACACAGTTACCTAAGCTCCTTAGTGCTATGTATAATCATTTACCATCTATCTTTCACTTGGGAACCCAGATGCTTAGCAGGCTTAAGGAAAATGGCCAAGGCCCAACTTAGTCTTTGGGTTTGAGCTGCTTTTGGTTTTGCAATGCAAAAAAAAAGTTGAACTCATGCTAGGTGTGACTTCTGAACATACTTGTGTCTTACGGATTCACAGAAGTTCAATCTTAGGACTTGAAACTCTTTATGATCATTTGGTCTAGTAACATGGAGGAATGCCCTTACTCTTCTGAGATGCATACTAAAATAGTAGGAAATAATATGGTACCTGCTACTGTCTTTCAAGTGAGGCAAGCTGGATATGTATAAATGTATATGGAAGTAGAGGAAATGACAAAAATAATAAACTCTGAACTCTACACAAAAGCCTACTCAGAATTCCCTATACTACTCAGTATTCCCCATCTGGAATTGTTCACAAGGAGAAAACTAACACATTAATACATAAAAACTATTATAAATGACAAAAACCAAGTAACTAAGGAAGGGCTATTAGCATCCAATTATAAACAGCACTATTCACGCCTGAAAAACTTAAAGATCCCAACTATTTCTATGAATCATTCAGGTAGGCAAAAATCACAAAATGAAATGGAAAATGACAATTCTCTTCAGAAAAAATAGTATGAAAATATATTCAACTTGTCATAATTAGAGAAAAGAAACATGACACTACTCTTTAACTACTGAATAAACTGAAATTTGGACAAAATCTATCATCAGCAAGTGAGGATTTATGGAAATGAGTGTTCTTATACATTATTAAATATATCAGATCAGCCCTTTTGAAAATCTACCTACATTTTAATTTAAAACAATTTTTGACTCAGCAATTCTACTTTCTAGAAATTTACAAGGGTTATAAACTTTGTCTTAAAAGGATCAGTGAAAATTACTTTCAGCTTTGCAAACCATAAGGAACTATTCCATTCATCTGTTCTAGTTTGAAAATAGCCATAAATAATAAACAAAAGTACATGACTTATTCTAATACAATATTTTTGAGTATGTGTGTACATGAATGTTCATACATGTATGGAAGCATATAGAGAACAAAGATTGACATTTGATGTCTTTCTAGATCCCTCTCTACTTTATTTATTTACAGATCTCTTGAACTATGAGCTTTCTCATTAGGCTAGCCTAGATTCCTCTCCACTTTATTTATTTATTTACAGTTCTCTTGAACTATGAGCTTTTTGATTAGGCTAGCCTAGTGAGACAGCTTGGGAGTGAAGGGGAGTCAGGGAGCTTGGGCCACTACATCCATGCAGCTTTTATGTGTATGCTTCTTGGGTCCAAATTTGGATCCTCAGTGTTGCATGGCAAGTGCTTATCTACTAAGCCTTAGCTCTCAAATACAATTTTATCTATAAAAACAGATACATGAATATGGACCATCATTTCCAAGGTCCTGCTATACACTAAAATCTAAACCACACAAACAAATAGTTTATTATAGTACTGTTTATTACACAGAAAAATTGAAATAACTAACAACATATTAGTAGAGTACTTAATTCACAATAATTCACACTAATCCAAAGCAATGAAATATTACTCCAGTATTTAAGAGAATGAGAAGAGTAGGGTGGTGCTCCACAGTTGCAACTGCTGCAGACTGAGTTCCTTTCAGAACTCTCAACTGGGTGAAGCTTGATTAGGACTCTTGACTTATTAAGAGAATTTAACATAAATCCAAGCACAGTGGTTATTAAAGAAACACTCAAAGAAAGGACAAAACACACCAACCCACAGTTGTCAAGTGTATGATTTTGGTGGCTCTTAAGTTACATCTCAAAGGTTGTTAATATCCCCCCGCCTGAGATTCTAAAGTGGCTCCAGAGGTGGACTGAATAGGACTGAAATCTGGTAAGGTAAAAACCAAGATCACAAGGCCTGCATACAGGGGTCAGCACATATCTTTTACTGTAAATGAGAATTCTTGTGAATTCCCACTGCGATTGAAAACTGTCGATTTACAGTTGAGAAAAGAAGAAAGACCATACATGAAGGTTATTAATATGTTTAGGACTTAAACATGTCATCTTAAGTCTTATTTGCAACATTTCTACATAAAAGGAATATTGTCTCTTAAAGGTAACTGTCACTGAAAATGTTAATTATGCTGGATTTTTTTTTCAGAAAAGTAACATTTTTAATTTTTGAGATTTTTATACATGAGGACTATATTTACTTCATTTCTACCCTTCCTTCTCCTCATCTCCAACTCATGTGCATGTGCCCCCCTACATTCACTCAAGTTCATGATCTCCTTTAATTACTGTTACACGCACACATGCATGCGCACACACACATACGTTAAGTGCAGCCTGCTGAATCCATTTGTTAGAGTTGACCACTTGGCACTGGGTAACCTATCAGAGGACTGGTCCTAGAGAAGATTGGTTCCCCCTCTTAGCAAACATGAGTTAGCTTTAGCTCTTCATATAGGAATGCAACCTTGCAGGATTTCCACCATCTTGACTCATCTGTCAAAAAGTTGTAACCAGAGTCCAGAGTGAGGAGACTCTTTTCCTCCCACATTTCCTTAACTGTCTATCTTTCTGTCCTATCCTACCATGGTCTACCTGTTTAAGACAGAGGAAAAGCCTCCAGGATAAAACCCAAAGAAAAACAGCAAGATGTAAAACATTAATACAAGAATATACAGTGAAAAAAAATATGGACTTATTTTTCTGGGTTTTATATGGATATATTAAAAAAAAACCAGTCATCATAGTTCAAGTGGTGAGAGTCATGTGTCTGATTTAAAGAAAAGATTTTTTTATTTAAAAACTTTGTTTTTATTACATGCATTTAACTTTTATAACTACTTTTGTAAGAAAAGGAAATAAATGTTTTGGCACAGTGGATGTTAAATGCTGTGTGAATGAGTTCTAACTATAGAGGGGTTTCACTAAATGGGCACCCAGGGATGCAGCCAGGTCAGAAGCAACTACAGAGTAACTAACGGTGGTGATAAAGTGGACTCAGCAAATGTGAGCTGGGCTGTAACCATTACATAGATTAACTCTCTGATGTTCCTCATCCCAGATTCAGATAGTGTCTAGTCCAGGGCTACCAATCCTGCCAAGGACCTGAAAGTGCCATGAAAAATGTAATAAGAAATGAACCAAGGGATTAATGAAAGCACTGGAAATAATGAGCAAACTTCTATAACTCTCAAGATTACTACCTAGTGGCAGAGAGGGGAAGGGACAAACCATAGGTAATACTCAGAATTTGAGCAAGAGATTAAAAAATATTAAGAGTAACAAAGGCAGTGTTTTCTTGTTTATAAATAAATAAATTTCAGACTGGATAAAAGCTAGAGAGGTACTTAATGAAATGAAGGAACAAATCATTTGTCTAGTGGCGAACATAGTGTCAAAGGGCTGGTTGTAAAACGGGCAAACAGTACAAATGTTAACAGGCAAGAGTCACAGACTACCTAGTTCTTGTGAAACTTCAAGTGACAGGATCCAAGAGCTGAGGGGACAGTGCTGACCTTTGCTGCAGAAGCTAAGGAACCAAGAACAAGGAGGCCTATGTAATCTGAGCCACTATGTGAATATCAATCAAGACAGGTTCTCAGTGATTAGCTCAGCTCTCTTCATTTCATCATTGGGGCAAGACAAGAAATGGATAGTGTGAAGCTGATATAAGTATTGCCCAAAGGGAAGTTGCTCACTGGTTATGTTCACATTTAAATTCTGAGTTTAGTAGATCCGTGTAAAGTCATCTTTGGTTGTATGCCCTTGAAGCATAAAGTTACTAACTCCTCTAGATGGTTTTATCAACAACAGTACCAACACCACCAGAAGGTTACTGTAAAGATTACTTGAAAGAAGTTATGTAAAGCATTAAACAATGCCTAGCATGTGACAGTCAGTAAACAGTAGCTACTTATATTAAAAGGGTCAAGAAGTACAACTACGGAATAAGTCCTACACCCAATGGCCTTTTTAACCTAGTGGGTTAGAAGGAAGAGACAGATTAAAGACAGCAGAAGTCACTTAGGGAATGACAGCTTCCAGTGAAGATGGAACTTCGGATGGAGCACTTGGCATACAGAATTGGCTCCCAAAGGTACAGAGATCCCAGGGACTCTAAAAACACCTTCAAACCTACAAAAGAAATCCATCTATCTTAACAGTAATGTATAGAGACAGCAATGTCATATGACAGATACAATCAAGCTGGGAAAAAAAACAGTCAGCATAAAGGTGATACTGGCTGATTGGTGGAGAAACTGGTTAGAAAATTTGGCCACACTTGTTTTTAAATTTACAGATTATGTAATAGGAGCAAAGTTATATGTGTGCGTGTGTGTGTGTGTGTGTGTGTGTGTGTGTATGTGTGTGTGTATGTTCCATAGTGGCACTTCTTGACCTTTTTAATAAAAGTAGCTACTGCTTACTGACTGTCATGTGCTAGGCATTGTTTAATGCTTTACATATACATACACACACACACATATATATACATATATACATATATAAATATACATATATATATATATATATATATATATATATATATATATATATATATATATATATATATATATATATATATATATATCTTGGTAACTTGACCTGCTACTAGAAATCAGTCTACTATCTGTAAAAAAAATTATTTTACATTTTCAGAATCTACCTAATCAAAGAAACACATGTATTGCAGAATACAGACTAAAAAAAAACCCATAAAGTCATAAGGAAAAGTTTACTTCATTACACAAAAATAATCACTTAAAGCTTCTAAATGGATTTTCACTCTGTCATAAGATTGGTGTTCTTTCTTTATCTGAGGGAAATAGTTTGAAATTAGATGTCTGAAGTTACAATGTCAAACTCTATACATGTTTTCCTATATGTATGTGTATATGTATATGTGCGTGCAGGAAATTATATGTTATATATTCAGGAAATAATGTATATAATATATACATACCTGAGATAAATCTTAATTCATAAATATATATATATCCCATAATTAAGCTTAATTTATAAATTAGGCATAATAAGAGACAAATAAAAATAATCATAATAATATAGAACAATTATAACATTACACATTTTGAAGTTATGCAAAGTGGTTGGTCCCAAAATATCTTTCCATTAAATATTTTCAGACTGTGTTTAATGGTGAGTAACTATTGGAAGTGAAGAAAGCAAAACTGGATAAGAAAGGACCATTGTATACACAACACAGTGTCCTATGTTGCATACAATAATGTAGCAAACACTGTTTGCCTTAATAGTGAAAGTTTCTCAACTCAGGATGATGACTTACTCTAGGAAGGCCTTATTTCAGTAATAAATATTTCTCGGTGTATAATCTTGTAAGTGGAAGGTCAACTTTAGTCCCAAGGCCAAGTGTAACTTTTCAGACCTGCATGTGCCAATATAAGTGGCACTAATATAAATGGAAAATAATACCATTATATGCTTGATTACTCCAAGGTTACACTTTGGAGATGAAATTGAGGTTCACTTTGGAAGTATTTTAAATGCCAGTGTTTATATAAACTAATATTAAAGACAAATAGTAAACTAACTACAAAAATGTTAACTTTTTTTGAGATTCAAATCTTTAAAAAGAATGGAGTACATTCCACAAAACCATTATCACTTCTCCTCCCCCAAGCCTCAGGGAACATCATGGACTGTAGGAGCTGAATAATGAAAGGATGGTGAGGAATGCCACAAAACATGAGCATCCAGACAGACACCACAGAGTTGTTACAATCATGGACACCTGAGCCTTCAACATGCCATCATGCACAGAGGAGGTCCCATGAGGACCCACCCACCCTTCCTGTAGTACTTTTGCTTGCTAATGGTTGTTGCTGGAAGGGTTATCATTTCTTGAATGGTGCAGCCTCTGGGAAATGGGCTAGAAAGAAGGGGTTCAGAGGAAAAGGAAGATGTATAACAGAGGATAATGTGGGTGAACGTAATCACAAATCACTGTATTATGGATTAAAATGTGAGGAAAAAAGCTTAAATCTAAACAAACAAAAAGTACAAGCATATATATATACAAAAGACATCAGTAGTTTTTTTTAAACTTAGTATTATAATTCTATATACAGTGTTATTTAATTTTCCCACCCCACTTTTGGTCAAATGGTCTTTAAAAATGTCCTGATACAATTTTTCTATGTACATGTTGAGGAGTCCCAAAAAGTAAGTTGAAGAATGTGTCCTCTTTAAAAAATAGATCTAAAGCTAAATATAATTATCTTCTAAAATAAAATACAAAATTTGCTTATTAAATGAGTTATGAAACAGGAAAGAAATTATTTCTGTTTCTTCTGGGATACATTAAATGTATTACAGTTGCCATAAATTAACACCTTGTAGGTCTCATTTTTTAAAAAGTATATGGGTCTTTATAACACTATCAACTATTCACTATAAACAGCTTTATGATGAAGGCAAATACCTCCACAGAATTCAGAACATTAAATATTAGTAATTGAACATGATTCCTTTTCTGCATTTTCCTACACTTCAAAGTTGCATGGAGATGAGGTATTCTCCCCATCTTTTAAAAAGATTTAAATCTCAAAAAACATTAACATTTTTGTAATTAGTTTACTATCTGTATAAAGTAATAAGTTTTACTATTTATATACATTAATATTAATGACAAATAATAAAAATATAAAAAAATTAGTTTATATAAACTGGCATTTAAAACAACTCCAAAATAAAACAGGATTGCTTGAGTGTTTCAAAGATATCACTAAAGAATTCCTTCTTAAAATTAATTGTTCATAGACACATACCTTTGGGCCAAAGCAGCCCAAGTCTAAGATGGTTTGGGAAAGCAGTTTAACCAGTGGAGGGGGAT